>NW_007259804.1:77114-130106 GCF_000164805.1 Carlito syrichta
GCGTGCCTGTAGTTCCAGCTACTTGGAAGGCTGAGGCGGAAGAATCGCCAGAGCCCAGCAGGTTGAGGCTGCAGTGGCAGGAGTGGCCCCTGCACTCCAGTCTGGGGGACAGAGTGAGACTCCAACTCAAAAAAAAAAAAATAATAATTAAAAAAATCAAGTGCTGGAATTACAGGCTAAGCTACCGAGCCCAGTCTGAACCTGCTTGCTTTCTTCACCCCCAACACTCCCCACTTCCCCACCTCCCTTACTTGTTTTCAGTTGATCAATTAAATCTCTTTTGGGGCAACCTGTTTAGATAACGTCCTAGACACAATAAAGGCATTGGCCCATGGGTCCCTTCTGTCTCTCTGCCTCCAGAAGATGCCATGTAAACCCCTGGGTCTATAAGCACTAAATACTTTTAAAACTTTTACATTGTGGTTGTATCATTGAAGCTGCAGCTACAGTCTAAACCCAATGGTGAGATGTGTGCGGGTGGATTCCCTGCTGGTGTTCACCACTGGTAACTGCCAGATACATTAGCTGCCCGCTAAGTTGATTAAGAAACAGCCCCTCCCCCCAAGTTTATATGTTGAAATCCTAACCCCCAAACTGATAGTGTTAGGAGATGGGACCTTTTGGGAGGTGATAAGGTCATGGGGGAAAAGTCCTATAAATGGGATTAATGCTTTTATTAAAGAGACCTAAGAGAGCCTTTATCTTTCCCACCATGTAAACTGCAGCAAGAAGGTGCTATCTATGAGGCAGAAAGCCCTCACCAGATGCCAAATCTCTCAGTGTCTTTATCTTGGTCTTCCCAATCTTCAGAACTATAAGAAATAAATTCCTGCTCTTCATAAATCAAGTAGTTTATGATATTTTGTTATAGCAGCCCAAACAGACTAAGATAGATAGCAATAACAACTACCACACCAAGTTAGTGGAGAAGTGTGGTTCATAGATATAAAGCAATCAGAAACTTCTTGATAAAAAAAATTTCTGTTTTCTCTTATGACCATAAGTTATTAGCTATATTGGGTGTATTAGATCACTAGACCAGAATATGCCACCACAAAATATGCCACTCTGGCATAAAGATTATCTTGAGCCAAAAATAATTAAGATAAAGCAGAAACAGGATAAATTTTCTATCCTCTCCTTATGCACCTGAAAGTAGAACACGATTTCTTCTTGTGAACATATTCCACCCACTGCAATTTCTTTACCAGGCAGGGGAAAACAACATTATCTCCACAGATGAGATGGCACTGAAAATAATTTACATAAACAAACCTCACTAAGCAACCTTTATCTGTCATTAGTGTCCCTCATATATTAGCCTTCCTACAATTTACCACCCCTAAAAAGAACATAAACCTCTTTCTTTTGTCTTGTCACTTGTCTACAAATTTAGCATCCCTTGTCTAAATGGTGTAAATGTCTATGCCTAGCTGTTTCTCAGAGCAGGAGCTGGGAGTGGGAAGGTGGGGTGGGGTGTTTCTCTTCTCTATGAAGCCCTTCTATGCTATGTAAAACTTTTAATTTTAAATAAAATGAGTATGCTTTTTTTCCCCCTTTAAGCTGTCTTTTGTCAGTTTATTTTGCAGTCTCAGCCAATACAAATGTAAGAGGGTAAGGAACACTTTTTTCTTTCCTATGTTCAGTTCTTGAGTTTGTAGAAAGATTATTCTTCAGTACTTGGTACTTAGTAGATGATAAATAAGTGCTTTCTGATTAGACAAATGCTCTCTTTCATCTCTACACATTTGCATATGCATCAAAACCTCAATCCCTCTCTTCTACCCCAAATAATCTTGTTAACTGCTATAATTATTTTAAAAGCAGTCCCATACTCCAGTGCCAAGCTAGATAGGTATAGTTATGGAATAGGGAAAGGAGGAGTGAGAAAGAAGAGAAGACTTATTTTCTGGAATTTAAAAAAATAATCACTGTCTCTCCCTGGGGAGAGGTTATACTTCTCTACTCCACTGATGGAAGGCTTGACCATGTGACTTGCTTTACCTAATAGGGTGTGAACATCAGAGACACATGCCATTTCCAAGGAGTAATGGTAAGAACCAATGTGTGGATCACTGTTGTCTTTGTCTGTTTAGGCTACTATAACAAAAATACCATAAATGGGGTGGCTGATGAACATTTATTTCTCACAGTTTTGAAGACTGGGAAGTCCAAGATCAAGGTGCTGACAGATTTGGTATCTGGTTAGGGTCCATTCCTCAGAGACAGCAACTTCTCACTGTGTCTTCACATGGTGGAGGGGATGGGGCAGCTCTTTGGGGCCTCTTTTATAAGGGCATTTATCTCATTCATGGGGGCTGTGTGCTCGTTACCTAATCACATTCCCGAAGTCTCCATCTTTTAACAGCATCACCTTGTGAGTTAAGATTTCAACATATGAATTTGGGGGTGACACAAACATTCAGACCATAGTAGCGATGCTATGTTTTCCCTCTGCCAACCCCACCAGCCACGTTCCTCTACCTGTCTGGGTCCTGAAGACTGACAGTACATGGTGCTACAGTTTTGATGTGGTTTGTTCCCACCTTAACCTATGTTGAAGTTTAATTGCCAATGAGACAGTATTGGAAGGTGGGGCCTAGTAGGAAGTGTTTGGGTCATGGGGGATGATCCTTCTAAATAGCATAATACCATCTCACAGGAGTGAGTTCTTGTTCCTGAGAGAATAGATTCATCCCCAAGAGAATGAGTTGTTATAATTCGAGGATGCCCTTCATGTTTGGCCCTTATGTGCATATCTGCTACCCCTTTGACTTTTCTCCATGTTACAGTGCAGAAGGAAATCCCTCACCAGAAGTCAGTCCCAAGTCCATGAACTTCCCAGCCTACAGAACTGTGAGCTAGATAAACCTCTGTACCTTATAAATTACTCACTCTCAGGTGTTCTGCTACAGAAACACAAAATGGACTAAGGCACATGGGCAAAGCCATAGCTGACCCATAATGCACATGTGTGAGTGAGAAATAGACCTTTGGTGTTATAAGCTCCTGAAATTTGAGGGACATGTATTATTTCAGCTCACCCTGACTGGTACAGCATGTTTCCTGCTCTTCTTCCTCTGAAGTTCTGCCTAGCTCTCTTCTTCCACTATGATGATTTCAGGACCTCTATGTCTTAGTATTTTCCAAATCTGTATCTCAAACCACAGTCCTCACCTTGAGGATATCCTGCTGGCACCACAAACACAGCAAGCACAGAAGTAAACTTATATTCCTCTCCCCAAACCTGTACAGTTGTCTATTGTTCCTTTCTAATCCGTGGAACTAGCTAGAGAAGTTTTAGATGTCACTTAGGCCATTCCCAAACTTCTTCTCCTGCTGGGGGCTTAGCTTATCACTTATACTACTGAAATGTCTCTACATCTGTTTCTCTTTTGAAAACTCCTAACCATTAATCTCTCTTCCCTTTTGTCATCTCATTGCTTGAAAGAGCACTCCAGCTGGTCTGTCTGCCTTTTGTCTCTTTTCTGATCAATCCATCAATCCCAAGATTGGCAGGCCTGGGGTGAGAATATGAATGAAGATCCAAACACTAAATGTCTAAACATTTAACACTTATAAATCAAGCTAAAAAAACCTTACTAAATATAATATATTCTGGCCTTCTGTCTCAACAAATATATCTTCATAATGACGTGGAAGCCCAGATTCAAATTTAAAATGATGAACTATGGTAACATGGGGAGCACTGGTTCCTGGACCCTGGCCCATTATTCACATTCCCTTCTCTTTCCATCCCCAGCTCTATCTCAAAACAGAAAAGGATGTGCACACAGTTGTGGGAATTCTGAGTTTGCATGTGTGAGATTTTCCATAGCCCACACAAGCAGCCTAGCTTTGGCCACCCCTAAACCTAGGGTGAAAATGCCAACAGCATGGTCTACTCTTAGGATGAAGAACAAGGGAAGATAAGCATGTGTGCCATGGATGCAGGCCTGGAGCCATATGTGCAGGGAATTAGGGAACTGTGGGATCCTGGATGAACTGAGCATGTCCTAGAGGGTGATCATGTCCTCTTGTCTCCATGCATTTTGTCCTATGGATAGAGGCACGACTGGAGATGGGACAGAGTGTGTCCTTCTAAAGTGGGGAACCCAGGAAAGGAGCCTTTCTTCCTGGGTCTAAGAGCAATTCCTTAATCCGTAATCATGATAAACATTTATTGAACACACCTGATGTGCCAGGCATTGTTTTAAATTCTTTACCAATAAAGACATTCATATACATCTCCTAATTTGCCCAAGTCACACAGTTCATAGGAGCCAGAGCCAGAGACTGAATCCAGGCAAGTTGATCCCAGAACCATTAACACATACTTGCTACACTGCCTCTAGGAACACCATCTAAATCACAGACCTCATTGAGCCCATCTCCTATTCATCAAAATGTTTGAAGGTGGTACAGTGGAAATAAAACAAAATTTGAAGCCAGATGATTTTGGTTTCAGTGTAAGCTCTATCATTTGCTAGCTCTGTCTTTTATTCAAGGAACGTTGCCTTTTTATAAAATTAGGAGAATAACAAAGTATCCCCCACTGGGGACTAAGTGAGTAGTAAAGCCCTATTATTATTAAGCCTGTTATTATTAAGATCATACTTCAGTTACTATGGATACACAATAAATTACCATAAAACTCATTGGTATAAAAAAAACATTTACTATGCTCCTGGATTTCATGGTTCAGGAATTTCAATAGGTCATTTTCTTTGCTCCATAATATCTGGGATTTTGACTGGAAAACTTGAAGGCTGAGAGCTGGAGTCATCTGAAAACTTTCCACTCACATGAGTTGTGGTTGATACTGGCTGTTGACTGAGATCTTAGCTAGGACTGAGGGCTGGGACATCCATATGGGGCTTCTGTATGTGTCCTGGGTTTTCTTACATCATTGTGGTTGGTGTGGGTGGAAGGGAGAGATAAAAGAGAGAGAAAGAGACAGAGAGACAGGAGGTAGAGAGGCAGGAGATATATGCTTTTTTGTGTCCTAACTTCGGAAGTCATAGAACATCATTTCTGCTGTCGTTTTTATTGATCAGATAAGTTACAGCCTGCCCAGATTCTGGGAAAAGGGAAATGAACTCCATCTCTTGAAGGAAAGTGGCAAAACTCTAGAAGAGCATATGGGACTTCAAGATATTAAAACTGTGGCCAGTTTTGAAAAATATGAGTAATCACAGATGATCATAAGCTTAATAATCATCTGTATGAAGACTAACTCCAGATGCCCTTACATAGCACCTAAGGGAACCTGTGGTCTGAACGGTTCTTTCCTGTTCTCTTACCTTACCATTCTGTGTCCACTTAGCTGAGCTCTAGTGTTTCAACATTACCAGGAATTTGCATGGCAACCTTTTGTTTGCAAATACTGCTCCTTCTATTGCTCCTCTTCCCTACTTAAAATGACTATGGCAATTCTACCCATTTTTTGGTGAAATCTGTCCTCTTCTAAACTCATAACACTCTAGGCTAAGTAGAGCAATCCAGGAACAGACCAGATTTCAAATATTTGGTTTCACTCTAAGTTTAGAAACTAGAATCTTCGTAACTCTTATTTTTACCCAAGTGCCTACAGATGGTCAGTTTTGTCATGGTTGTCTCTTTTTACAAAACATTGAGTGATAGGGTAGCAGGATATGCTATCCCAAAATATACCACTTAGGCAAAAATATTATTTTGAATGAAAGGCAATTGAGAAGAAGCACGTTCAAGAAAATTTATCTGCCCTCCCCTTTCACCTAAAATCAAGACATGAATTTGTAAAGATGCCCTCTATCCCCTCTCTACCAAAAAGGGCAAAAGTTAATCACCAAAGGCAATTTTAGAGGAATCTACATAGCAAATTTGACTAACTGGCCCTTATCTTCCATTATATATTTTTCTTCCCACAGATTGCCACTCTAGAAAGCTAAAGTGTTGTCCTGTCATTTTTTCTAACTTCTCTAACTAAGATAACATTTTTTTCATTTTTTTGTCTTGCTAGTTCTCTAAAAATGTATTTTTCTTTTGTTAAGATGCATAGTTGTAAGTTCTCCAGCATCCCAAATGCTAGCCACTCCTTTTAGTTACTCATCTTTGGGTACTTCCACATGTATGCTTGAAGCACATGCAAACAATTTCTGTTTGTTTTTGTAGAAAACCAGAATATACCACCCCAAAATATGACTCTTTGGCATGAGAATTATTTTGAGCTGATCATTCTGAGAAACTGCAGACACAAGAGAAGTTCTGGAAATAATGTAGAGGTTGCCCTTTTGGAAGAGAAATTTAAATATTTAATGGAAACCTCCATTTGTGAGAGTTTTCCTTTTTGTACCAGGAAGAAAAAGATGACTCTAGATCACTAGAGTCTCTTATCAATGGAGAAGTCATCAACTTAAATCTGCATAAGAAGCCTTTATTACCAAGCTTTTCCTGGTCATTTTTTCGTAACTGGTCTTCCTCACCCTCTTCTTGCTTTGTTTCAGCAGAGGATGTATTTAAGCAAATTCAAAGCCAACTCTTTGAGTTTTACTTATTTCTCTGGGTATTTCTCATATATACGTAGGATATACATGTTATTAAGCATCTTTTCTTTTTGTTGTTGATAATCTGTCTTTTGTTACAGAGATTTGTCCCAAATAAGAACTATGAAGGTTAGAGAGAAAATTATATTTCCTCTCCTATATCTTTCTCTTGTTTATCTGTCTAAAAGTTGAACTTTTAAGGATGCAGTTGGAGAACCTAAGACGGGTAGAGGGAAGAGATTTTTTTCTCCTTCTCTATAGAGCTTTCTGGGTTTTATTTCTTCCTGTTATACACCACACTCACTCTTATCCTACCTTCCCACTTCCAACTGGGGCAAGTACCTAGTAGAAACACAATAATATTTGTTTGTTCATACTTCTTTGTCCTTATTAATTCACCTAGGATTTTTCTCTTACTGAACAGGTTTTCTGGGGAATGGATACAACCAAAATTGTGCCTGGCAGTTCCAAATCCAAACTTTTCAGATGTTTAAGCATTCTTATTCCTGCTTTTTTGGAAGCTTGTATCTGCACATGGCTACTGAATTAACTTGGTTTGTCTTTTTTAAAAAAATCTCTCTCATTAAACATCTGATTATTTACTCCAAATTCATCCAAGCTCATGTTCTTTTGCATTTGTTTTGCATATAATTTGTGGATTACAAAAACTAAATCTACTATGGAGTTCAAGAAATTTTCTAATGGAAATTTGATTATTGCCTTTCAGAAAATTGCCTTTTATTGAATTTTACTCATATCTGCTCTTTCTCAATTCTTTAACCCCTTTTCCTCTCCTAGCTTATATTATTCCTTTCTAATCCATATCCCTATGGCATAGAGAAGAACATTGTTGAGGACTAGAGCTTGTTACCAAACTGCGCTTCCCCCACCCGCACAGAAACAGTCAAACGCCAACATTAAGATTTACAGAGAGGCCCAGCTCGGTGGCTCAGCCTGTAATTCCGCGCTTTTGGAGTCCGAGGTGAGTGGATTGCCTGAGTCCGCGGGTTCAAGACCAGCCCGGGCAACTTGGCGAGACCTCATCTCTACAATAAATCAAAAAACTAACCGGGCGTGGTAACACGCGTCTGTAGTTCCAGCTACTAGTAAGGCTGAGGTGGAAGGATCGCTGGATCCCAGCAGGTCGAGGCTGCGGTGGCTGGGAGTGGCCACTGCACTCCAGTCTGGACGACAGAGTGAGACTCCAGCTCAAAAAAAAAAAAAAAAAAAAAGATTTACAGAGAGAGAAACTGAAGCATTTACTGCAGGTTGCCAAGCAAGGAGAATTGGGTAGTTAAGACTTGACTTCCCTGATGGCTTATAAGCAAGGGTTTCTAAAAGCAGGGGTAAAATTCAGGAAAGTAGAGTTACAGGCAAAATGGTAAATCAATACATGGAGGTTATACATTGTTTTGGCCCAAAAAGATGGGATAACTTGAAGCGGGGCTTACGGATCATAGGCAGATTCAGAGATTCTTTACTTTGCAATCGGTTAAGGAAAGTAAGACTTTGTCTAAAATCATGGTGTCTGCTGGGCAGGGTGGCTCATGCCTACAATCCCATTATCTTGGGAAGCTGAGGCGGGAGAATCACTTGAGCCCAGGAGTTAGGAGTTTGAGCCCAGGATTTAGGAGTTCAAGACCAGCCGAGGCAACATAGCAAGACTTCGGCTGTACAGGAAAAAAAAGTAATTAGGATGACAGTACATGCCTGTGGTCAGAGCTACTTGGGAAGCTGAGGTGGAAGGATCGTCTTGAGCATAGGAGGTCAAGGCTTTGGAGACCACAATCCTCAGGGAAAGTAGAGAAAATAAATGACATCATCAAATGGCACCTCAAAAAGCTGTCACAGGTGATTCGTCTCCCTTGGTCCACTCTCCTTCCAATTGTCCTACTATGACATATTAGAAATATTCCGTCAAAACTGGGGCTAAATCCCTTTGAAATGATATATGGATAACCTTTCTTAATCACTGATCTCCTGCTGGACCCAAGAGACTTTAGACTTAACTAAGTATGTTACTTCTATGGCCTACTTTCAACAAGAATTAAGACTAACAGAAACCCAATCCCGGGAGCTAGAGCCACCTCTGTTCAGTCCAGGAGACTTGGTACTGGTGAAGGCCCTTCCTCCTCTATCTACTTCTTTGAACCCAGATTGGGAAGGGCCCTATACTGTTCTTCTTTCCACCCCATCAGCAATAAAGGTTACAGTTATTGACTCATGGATTCATCATACTAGAGTGAAAGCGTGGAGTTCAGGAGAAGTTGCCTCAGCTGACCCGGAAGAGCATAAAGAATCGAACTAAGATTGCAAAAGATAAGTGCCACTACTACCTACCTTTGGATTTCCTCCTAATTGTTCTACCTATACTTGTTGCCTTTGTTTTCATCTTGATTTGTACTGTTAGGTGTCTTAATACTGAGCGTCCATGGGATTGTTTTCTTTCCCTAGAAGCTTCCCTCAGGAACAAGCAAAATGCCTACTCTATCTTGCTTCCTGATTTTCTAATATCATTAGTCCTAGCTTCTTCTATGCACCGTCCATTACTTGGCTCAACAGGGTAATTATTCAAACATTAGATATGCTCATGGTGGAATGTGGAGGAACATGCATGTTATTAAATGAAACTTTATTTCCATATTAATACTTCCTCCCAAGTAGAAGAGACTTTACAGGTTATAAAACAGTAAAATCATTGACTCTTTACAAGAACAGGCAGTTTCAGGACCCAGTTGGTTATCATCTTTTTTTTTATCCTCTAGGGATTTCCAATAAATGGATATGGGTTTTTCCCTTAAGAGCTCCTTTTGTTTTGTTTATGTATATAGTTAACCTTCTAGTAAAGTTTGTTTCTTCTAGCCTAGAGGCTATCAAACTCCAAATGGTGATGCAGATGGAACATTGTATGGAAACTTCTTTCTACCTGAGGACCGTTAGACTGCCCGAGGATCCCTAGCTGCTGTCCCCATACTACCCCTATGATCAATAGAAAATAGCCAGATCGGTCACTGTCCTCACTCCCTAACCGGCAGTTAGGGTCACCACTCCAGAGATTCTTACTCCCTAACAGCAGTTAGGGTTACTAACCCAGAGCAAGGAATGAGGTAGGAGAAAGGCTAGGAAGACAGACAGGTACTCTGATAACAATGTAGTGAACTCCTGGTAGGCCTCTCAGGCTCAGCCTTGGTAAACAAGCTCCCTGCCAGTCTCTCAAGCTAGAGCTAAAGTCCTCACTGCGGGAATGGAAAAGCGACCAATCAGTTCACCATTAGGCCCCTACCTCCCGCCGATTGGTCCTTAATACCGACCAATTTAAACAGCAGCAGCTCACAACTAGTGGGAGTCAATCGACTTGGACTTTAGGGCTATATAAGCAACAGGTTTCGGCCCCAGACTGGCAACTCCCACCGTGGAAGTTCCTCTGTCTTCTCAATAAATCATGCTTACTCAAACAAACAAACAGAAAAAAAAACAAAAAAAAAAGGAGGTCAAGGCTGTGGTAAGCCATGCTTCTGTCCTGCACTACTCCAATCTGGCTGACAAAGTAAGACTTTGTTTTAAAAAAAAAGTGGGAGTCAAGAGAAAGAAATGTTAAGATTTGGCTTGTGGGAGTGACTCTCTCTAGGCCCTTCAGGAAGAAATTTAGAAAAAAGAGTGACAGTCAGAATTTAGTTCTTAGTTCTCCTTTAACTGAGGGCTATGTGACAGCAGTTAGTATTTTCTAACTGGTATGGGGTGTAGGTTCCTGAAAAACAGCTCAGAGACATATGCCAAGATGCTATCTTTAGTTTTTATAGGCAACTGAATATCTTGTGACTCTAACTTACTGGGATGGGCATTGCTTAAGCTATTATTACCTTCTTGCTTATTAGGTTGATCATTTCCTTCTCAAGTCTAGCTAGGTGCCTGGAATTGTCCTTAAAGAAACTCAAGAACTTTCCTTTATTTCCATGCTGGCAGAGTGGGCAGGTGGTAGGCCCCTAAGAGGAATTCCTGCTCCATTTCGTGCTGAAGATGTTAAATTGTCAAAGTACATGCTGATTACTGAAGGAGAAATCTAGATTGTCAAAGGTGGAAAGAGGCCATTAAGACAATTTAGTGCAGTTTTCTAAATTTAATGGATGGTATTTTAGTCTGGGTTATAACAACAAAGTACCATAAACTGGGTGGCTAATAACATGAATTTATTTCTCACAGTTATGGAGTCTGGAAGGCCAAGATCAAGATGCCAGCATACTCGATATCTGGTGAGGTCCATCTTCTGGTTCATAGAGAGCAGCACCCTTTCACTGTGTTTTCACATAGTCGAAGGAGCTGGTTAGCTAGTTCTCTGGTGTCTGTTTTGAAAGGGCACTAATCCCATGGGGATCTGCCTTCATGGTCTAATAACCTTCCAAAGGCCTCACTTAATACCATCACCTTGGGCATTCGGCTTCAACATATTAATTTCGGCGGGACACAAACATTCAAACCATAACTGATGGGGAAACACTCACAGGATTTACTCTGGAGACTGTTCACAAGTTCTTCTAAGGTATAATGTGAATGACAGGAAGAAGGACAAAAAAATTCAAACACAGATAAAAGCAAATACAACAAAAATGTCTTTGAGATGAAAAGGACCTCCGCTGTCAAAGGGAAGGGATCACAGTGAATATTATGGAGCATTCAGACCCCTTATAGCCAAGGAGGACCTTAGACTGTTACTTCAGAGCGAGGTAAGATGAATGACTGAAACACTGGAGTTTAACATGCTATTCTTACTAATAAGCTCTCTTAGCTACAACTCCAAAAATGCCACTAGATGCCGAGGGAAGATTCATAATGACACAAGTTTGCAAAGGCTCTCATTTTGAAACTGCAGCCATAACACATTATCCATGTCATACTGAGCTCATATTTAATTCTGACAAAGGACAAATACGAGGCGGTAAGAACTTGATGTTTTTTCCTCCGCCGCTGGAGAGGAGAAGTGTTGGGCCATATTGTTTTTGACACAGTGCCTCAATTAGGCCTTAAAGAATAGGTAGTACATGCTTGATGAAATAGGAGCTGCTACACTGATCTGGGAGAATTTAGCAGCTTGGTTTGAGGTTTAAGTTTGATGTTCCCCCACCAGGGGCCCACCAGTCACAATAATTACATTGCTGTCTTCTCATAATATGATTTATTTAGATGTTGCTTTATGAATTAATTTCCTCTAATTGCTGCTCCTCTCACTGTAAATCAAGGTTTCTTGCTTTCTGTAGTACGACGAACATGATCCTACGGTGCAGTAATTAGTCCAATTAGGAAGCAAGGCAGATGTGGAAAACCAATTAGTTTCAGGAATATGTCTGTGCCTATGTATCCCAAGCACTGTTCAATTGAAATTTAATAGCAACTTAATAAAACATTGTTTTATTCATAAACCATCCCCTCCTTCCAAGCTCCCATTTGTTTGTTTATCTGTTCATTTCTAAAGGAGCTGGTGCCAACTTCCTTCATGCTTGGCGAGTCTCTTTCCATGCAGAGATTATTACTATTTTCTCCCTGAGGTTGAAGTGAAGGGATTCTTATTTGGAGAAGAAGGCAGAGACCAGTGGTTTGGGAAGGGATGAGGTTTTGGAATCTTCATGCTCTTATGGTAAATGTAACCATCATTTGATCCAAGCATTTAAACCAGGAGATAACAATGCTGCATTTTACACACACACACACACACACACACTCACACTCACAGATACAGTAAGTCCCCTACATACAAATGACTTCTGTTGTGAGAGGGCATTCATAAATCCATTTTGTTTTTAAGTCCAACAGTTAGCTTAGGTATCCAATTAACACAATTGTCTATATAGTACTGTACTGTAATAGGTTTATAATACTGTTCACACAAATAATGCATACAAAACAGACACATACAAACAATAAATATTTTCTTTTTTTGAGTTGCTGTCTCACTCTGTCACCCAGGCTAGAGTGCATTGGGACGCTCATGGCCATTGCAGCCTCAACATGCTAGGCTCAGGTGATCCTTCTGCTTTAGCCTTCCAAGTAGCCGGAGCTACAGTCACATGCCACCACGCCTGGCTAATTTTTTGGTTCATTGTAGAGATGAAGTCTTGCCAAGGCGCCCAAGCTGGTCTTGAACCCATGGACTCAGGCAATCCTCTCACCCCGGTCTCCCAAAGTGCTGGGATTATAGGCATGAGCCACCCTGCCCAGTCAACAATAAACATTTAAAATCTTACAGTATGATACCTTGCACACATGTGACAATGTATGCCAGACACAAGAACTAACTTACATGATTGGATGTGCAAATGTACATTAGCATTTTTAAAAGTTCACAACCTGAAGGTTTGTATGTAGGGGACTTACAGGACACACACATATATACACATGCATGCATAAGCATACACATAAATGCAAGGGCACACATATACACATATACATGTAAATACACATACACGTAGACACACATACACATATGTATTCCTAGTTGTGGTTCCGCACAGGAACTCTGTGCCAGGATTACCTTGTATCCAACAATCTCACTGAGGATTTTGCGGCTGGAGTCTCAGTGTGACTCAAGGGACATCCCACTCCCTGAGGTGTATTCATTTGGGACACTGGAATAAAATGAAATATTAACTTTCTTTGGGTCTAGATAATAAGGAACTTATTCCTCAAAGTTCTGAATCACCTACAAATCACCAACAAAACAAAATTCTGAATCACCTACAAATCACCAACAAAACAAAAGGGTTTAGTAATGCAAACAGTTTGTGTGCTCTAACTTGAGAGAATGACTGCATATGACACCACCCAGTTACATGTGTAGCAATTTTACCGAGTGTAAAGAGGAAGAGGTTTATGCCATTCCTTGATTTAGAGTCTGGGGGTGAAGAAGGCTGTACAGAGTGAAGAAAACTTGTAAGAGGACATGAGGAGGCTCCAGAGTGGGTGGGAAGACAGCTGGCTGACTCTCTTTGCTATTGTCACTTAATTCTTTCTGCAAAGCATAAAGCAGGAGGAGATCTCTTACACTTTGTCTGAGAAAAATGGATACCATAAAATCTCAGAGAAAAGGCGATCCTTAAGCAGTACCAAGTCCCTTCTATTTTCTAGAAGGATCTGAAGCCCTGGGAAGGAAAGTAGCTTCCTTCCCTAAGGTGGAAGAGCTAAAATTAGCTCAAGTGTCTCTTGACACACTATGCTGTGTTCTCTATACAGCATCCTATTGCCTCTCTTTGGGGAACAAATCTCTAGTTCCAGAACATCTATGTATGACAGTTATTTTTTTTTAAAAAAAGCTATCACAGTTACTGAAAATCCCTATTCACTGCTCAATCTGATAGGTAAATTACCCAACTTTGATTTATGTAACTCATTATCATTGCACAGTCGCCGCAGTGATATGCTCCATTTGTCTCCTTGATCATTGCGTGGTTGGTTCTCTCTATGCCCTGAAAGCAAGACCTTAATAATAGCCAGCAAGAGTAGTACAATTAGCAAGATGTGACATTAGTGTGTGCAGTTAGTTTTCATATGTGTATGCATGTATGTGCACGTGTGTGACTGTTGGGAAGTGGGGGTGATGGGAACGTTCCATGCAAGAGGTAACTGAGCCCATATTTTGGAGCCAGTGATCTTCATATTGTCTAATCAGGGCCCTTGGATACAAGTTTCAGTGTGTAGGGAAGAGGGAATAGTATCAGTGTGGAAAGGAAGAGGATGGATTGTGATGAATCTGTGGTGAATTTCAGAAGATGGTTGCCCTAGTGACCTGGGAGATGAGGTCATTCATCCCAGCTTGCAGAAAGTCATTATTGTTCTTCTGATTGTATCTCTCCCATGGGGGACATGTGACAGCACTCAGATTACAAATGCCCAGCCACTCTGGAGCAGATGAGACACCAACCTCGGTTGATTGAGGGGCATTAAAAATGAAACTGAGAGAGTAGAAATGCTTTTCTTGCCCTTCCCTGCCTCTTACTGGTAAGAGGTACTCTTTGGTCAGGAGTAAGGGATGGTTAAAAAAGCAATTATCAATCAAACCAATATGATTTTTTAAAACGTCTTATGCGCTATCTGAAAATTCACTACAGTTTAATTTGACAAATATTTATCAAAGGATCTCTAACAGTGAAAATTAATATTGATAATTTATAAATAAGCATGTATTGTACTGGAGAGTATAGATTATATAAAGAAGAATAACCCAGATTTACTGGTCTCAGAAGAGTTTACAACCTATGCAAGCATAAGTAAATGGTCCAACTGCCTGTAAGACAAGGTAATATACGAGTGATACAAGAAGCAACCAAGTATGATGAGGAGTCAGAGAGCAGTTGAGAGAATCAGAATGTGTCGTGGAGAATCTTTTATACATGAATCATATCTTGAAGAATGGGTAGGTCGGGGCAAGCAGAGAAAAAAGGTCTTGCGGTCAGGAGGAACAGCGTGAAAGTCAGATGGTGGCGGGAGAGTAGAGGTTGCGTTTAGGAAGTAGTAAGTCTCCAGATCATCTAGGACCATACTAGCAATGGGTTGTGAAGGTGGTTGGGCATAGAGTATTGGGGCCAAAGAAACTGCCCAAAATTTAGTGGGCATGAGGCAATGACAGAATCCTCAACCAGAGGGCCAATCATATTCTTGGGACTTTTTCTGATACTGTGAAAATCCACTTCAGTGATTCATTCCATCTGTTCTGCTAATGATTGTTTCAGAACATGAAATGCATCAACCCAGGCCGGGCTCGGTGGCTCAGCCTGTAATCCCACATTTTGGGAGGCCGAGGTGAGTGAATTACCTGCGGGTTCGAGACTCTCCTGGGCAACTTGGCAAGACCTCATTTCTACAATAAGTAAAAAAAAAAAGAAAAATTAACGGCGTGGTCAAGTGTGTGCCTGTAGTTCCAGCTACTTGGAAAGCTGAGGCGGAAGGATCACCGGAGCCCAGCAGGTCAAGGCTGCGGTGGTTGGGAGCGTGCCACTGGACTCCAGTCTGGGCAACAGAGTGAGAATCCAACTCAAAAAACAAAGAAATGCATCAACCGTTTGCAAATGACACCTTCAATTCTGTGCTGCTCTCAGCTCTTATTATATGAATCTTCAAGCACACACTCCTTGCAGTCTTGTCTATGACGGCAATATTGAATAATTTGTGAGTTCAAAGACTTATAAACTATTGCTATGAGGTAAGTTTTGTAATAACAGAGCAGCATAATTTTTCTCTGTTATTAATGGAGGAGGGGAAAAGAATAACAATAGCAGTATTTATGTTTCTTCAGGGACCCCAGGGGAATAAAGAGGTCACACTTTCCCAGGAGTCTGTTACTTAGAGGGAAGTGGAAGGCAGGACAAAGGGTCCAAGCCGCCTTCATGGTTTCCCCAGGGCTCGCATTGATTGTGCAAAGAACTGCCTTTGGGGCATCTGCTTTCCCAAGCAATCAATGCAACAACACAAGTGAGAAATGAGTAACAGCAACTGCTTAGCATCCATTCTTCCTTGTAATTAATATCACGTGGCTGCACGAACAGCCCGAAGCTGTCTGGTGGAGAAATGCTCATTCAGGGAAACCAAGCACAAACAAACATGAAAAGGCATGCTTGCACATAATTCTTGCAAAATGCAAAAGGAAAAGGGCTCACCTTGAAGCTGTCTATAACTGAATTACCACTAGGGGTTTATGTTTGGTCTTTTTTTCTTTTCCTCTGAAAAATCAGCTCATACATTTTCTTGCAACCAAGACAAGCACTCTCTTAATTGTTCCATTAAAAGAGGTGTTGAAATGTTACTAATTGTCAAATGCAATTAAGTGTAGCAACATGTCACAGGTAAATTAACGAGAAGAAGCCAGGTACTTGGGGAGTGGCACTCTACATTCAAGTGGATAGGAATAATCGTTATCCTTCCTGGAAGTGACTCTTGCTTGCCTAAGCACAGGGGCATTATATACAACGCTGGTCTCTGATCACAGCTTTTAAGAATTTCTGACTCATTGCTGGCCATTTGCTGTGAGTAGTTTCAGCTGCTCTGTCTCTCAAAGCTTGATAGTGATGCTGTGAACAGAGTATTGGTTATTTAAAAAGGAAAAGACAATTGTTACCCTTGATAACCCAGAAAAAGGGAACAGTATTCGCAAAGTGTCCGGAGGCCCATGTTTGAAACTCCCTACCCATCACACTTCAGATTCCACGACAGAAATAGAGAACAGTACCTGATTGTCACATGAGGACACACTGTGAAACAAGATGTCTCCCAGGAAAAAGCCAAAGATCAGCTGGAAAACGCAGAGAGCTATGGAGAGTTGCACCCATAAGATTAGAAGTGCCTTTTGGACATGGTGCTGTTGTCTCAGCAGGTTAGTTAGGTTTCACATTCCTTTGTTTGATTTCATATTTATTCATTCATTCTTTACACTCGCTATGTGTAGTGAAATACACAGAAGTATAAAACATGACCTTATTTCCTCTGCTTTCATTTTCTACTGTAGTAATGCACTGTATAATGACATTTTGGTCATTGGTGGACCACATATACAACCTTGGTCTCATAAGATTAAAATAGAGCTGAAAAAAATCCTATTGCTTAGTGATGTAGCCTTCATAATGTCATGGTGCAACTCATAGCCTTTCTATGTTTAAATACACAAATACCATTGTGCTACAATTGCCTACATTATTCAGTACAGTAACATGCTGTATAGGTTTGCAGCCAGGAGCAATAGACCACACCATATACTGTAAATACTTAGTAAGGTATGCCATCTAGGTTTGTGGAAGTATACTCTATGTATGTTTGCACAACAAAAAAATCGCCTAAAGGTGATTTCTCAGAATGTGTTTCTATCACTAAAAGGCATATGACTGTATGACTGTATCTCATCTAGATTAAGCACACACATTTTCATCTTGATTGTAAACTCTTTGGCAGTAGAGACTAGGTCCTACTCTTTTTTGTACCTGCAACACCTGACACAATGTCTGGCACATATTAGGACCTCAGTAATTATCAATGAATAAAGAAGCATAGTTAAGTAAGTTGGGAAAATAAATTGCTTTGAGGAAAGAGCATACACTAAGTTGGATAAATGCCAGAATTGCCATGGCAGATGGTGGAAGAAGGAATTAAAAGGCTCAGAGAAGTGGGATTATAATGTTATAAAGTTATAATGGATATCATATGCAAGGCTGGAAAACATACAAGATGACTATGTTTCATGGAAAGTTTGAGAGGAGACAATTAGGCATTCACTGTGAAAGAGACCCAACACCTTTAAGAAGGCCAGTGATAGTTCTCCTCTGTAGACCAGGGCTGTTGATAGGAGATACTACTATAGAAATGGACTCTCTGATAGCAATGGTAATGATAATACCCTGTCACAATAGTGGGTATGTGACAGTACTTAACTGCCAGAAGCCAGGTGTTTGCAAGTACTATAAATAGTAACAAAGTTACAATGAAATCCAAGAGTTCCTGGTCTACAGAAAGCTATGGAGATGTTAATAAAACAAAGCACCCTAATGAAAATATATATGGGCAACTAGCAAGAATAATGCTTAATAGGTACAATGAAAAATTAGGGATGAATTATTAGAAGACTGATAGCAGTTACTCCAAGAAAATGTCATGATTTCTTGCCCAGTTTTCAGATTTGAGCCAGTTTTTAAGTCTGGAATCCATTGACTGAAGGGGAGGTTGGGTTCCCAAGAGGAAGGACCCTAAACAATGTCAAGAGTGTACACATTATTGAGTCTATTAGTTTTTCTCCACAGGGATTGTAGCCATTTACTCCACCGGGGAAAAAGGAAATACTCAAGTTTTTTGAGAACTCTTGAGCACTAGATCTGAGTAGACATTGATACCCGAAAACTGGAAGAGTCATTACAGCCTATCTTATCTGGTGGGGGCGTATGGTGGCTATATAATAAATGGAGGTTTGGCCTGGGTCTGGATTATGATGGGTCCAATAGGTCTGCAGACCCCTCAATGGTAATTTCCTTGGCTGCTACATGTATAATTGGAATAGACATACTTGGTAGTTGGCACATGCCTTTATCAGGTTCTTGGCCTGAGGGGTAAGAGTTATTGCCAAGTGAAAGCCTCTGAACCTTCCGCCACTCCCACTCCAGGGCCAAGAGAGTAAATCACAATAAATATGAAATCCTAGTGAGAGTGGCAGAAATTAGTGTTGATCTTAGAGAACTAAAGGATGTAGGAGCAGCAGTTTCATCATCTCCATTTACTTTACCAGTCTAGCCTTTGTGAAAACAGATCCTGTAGGATGACAATGCATTTCAAGAGATCAACTAAGTAGTAGATTCAATTGCAGTTGCATTTTCTTTTCTTTTTTAGTTGGGGTATCACTCTGTCACTCAGGTTGGAGTGCAGTGGCACAATCCCAGCTCACCACAATCCCTGGACTCAAGGAATCCTCCCACCTCAGCCTCCTGAGAAGCAGGGCTCACCAATATGCCTGGCTAATTAAAAAAATTTTTTTTTTGTAGAGATGAGGATCTCTCTATGCTATCTAGGCTGGTCTTGAACACCTAGGCTCAAGCAATCCTCTTGCCCTGGCCTCCCAAAGTGCTAGGAATGAACCACTACAGCTGACCGCAGTTGCCTTTTGTCATAGTACGTTAGCATATCCTTAGGCACACTGTGCAGGCATTGACTGGAGAATGTGTTCTTTTCTGCTTCTTCCATAGAAGGCAATCAGAAACAATTCATATTCACCTGGAATGGACATTGATATATATTTACAGGTTTTCCCCATCCTCTTCCATTCTCTGCCATAAAATAGTCCAAAAAGACCTGGGTCATCTAGACATCCCATAGAATATCACACTGATCCCCTGTATTGATGACATCTGGTAATCAGACTGGATGAGCATTGGAGGTCTTGGTAAGACACATGCACTCCAGTGGGTAGTACATAAGCTCTGTGAAGATTTAGGGGTTCCTTAAATTAGTGAAATTTTGAGAGTTCAAGATTAGAGCTTGCTGAAATGTCCCCTCCAAAGTAAAGGACATGTATTATGTTTTGTACCTCCTACCTTAAAGAAAAAAGTACAATACCTACTCAAATCCTGGAGGAAAATATTCCACTTTGGAATACTATATAGTCCATATACTAGGTGACAGAAAAGATTGTAAACTTTGAGACAGGCTGAGAGCAGGAAAGTGCTTTGCAGCAGATCCAGGTTGCAGTATAAAGTGGCCCTGTTGCTGGGCCATTGAGGTAGCCCTATGGTATTAGAGGTTCTAGTAATAGGAAAAGATATACTGTGGAGATTTTAGACAGTCCAGTGAGAATTCATTGTAGTACTGAAAGTCCTGGCCAAAGCAATCAGGCAAGAGAAGGAAATAAAAGGCACCCAAACTGGAAAAGAAGAAGTCAAATTTTCCCCTCACAGATGACTTGATCTTATATACAGAAAAAAACGAATGACTCCACCAAAACACTCTTTAAAAAGATAAACAGATTCAGTGAAGTTGCAGTTTGCAAAATAAATATTAAAAAATCAATAGAGTTTCTGTATACCAATAACAAGCTAGCTGAAAAGAAAATCAAGAAGACATTTACAATAGCTACCAAAACAAAACAAAACAAACAAGCAAAAAACTAGAAATAAATTTAACCAAGGAGTGAAAGACCTACACCAAGAAAACTACACATCACTGATGAAAGAAACTGAGCAGGACACAGACACATGGAAAGATATCCCATATTTATGGATCAGAAGAATTGATATTGCAAAAATTGCCATGCTACCCAAAGCAATCTATAGATTCAATGCAATCTATAAATTCAATTCCTATCAAAATACCAATGACATTACTCAAAGAAATAGAAAAACAATCCAAAAAATCCATATGGAACCACAAAAGAGTCTGAATAGCCAAAACAATTATGAACAAAATGAACAAAGCTGGAGGCATTATATTACCTGACTTCAAGTTATACCACAAAGTTATAGTAATATAGCAAAATAGTACAGTATTGGTATAAAAATAGACACATAAACCAGTGGAAAAAAAAACCGAAGAACCCAGAAATAAATCCATGAATTTATAGTCAACTGGTTTTGAACAAAGTCACCAAGAACACAATTGAAAAAGAACATTCTCTTCAGTAAATGGTGCTGGGAAAACTGGATATTTATATGAAGAAGAATAAAATCAGACCTGTATTTCTCACTATATAAAAAAATCATATAATGAGATTCTGCCAGGGAAGAGGGGGACACACCTCATCAACAAAGTACCTGCATAATGAATATTTATATACTTAACCCTGAATTGTACCCCACATCTTTAAAATAAAAAATAATAAAAAAAAGAAATCATAGAATGAATTAAAGACTTAAACATTAGACGTGAAACTACAAAATACTAGAAGATAACATTGGGGAAATACTCTGGTACGTTGGTTTAGGGAAAGATTTTATGACTAAGACCTCATAAACACAAACAACAAAAACAAAAATAGACAAATAAGACTATATTAAATTAAAAAGCTTCTGCACAGCAAAGAAAACAATTGACAGACTGAAGAAACAACCTGTGACTGGAATAGAGTATTTGCAAATTATTCATCTGACGAGGGACTAATATCCAGACTACATAAGGAATTCAAACAACTCAACAATAAAAAATCCCCTTTAAAAGTGGACAAAATAAATAGATATTTCTCTTAAGAAGGCATACAAATGGTTATCAGGTATGTAAAAAATGCTCGATATCACAAATCATCATGGAAATGCAAATGAAAACCATTATGAGACATGATCTCCTAGTTAAAATGACTATTATCAAAAAGACAAAAAAAAATTGCTGTCAAGTTTGCAGAGAAAGGGAACTCTTATATGCTGTTGGTGGGAATGGAAATTAGTACAGCCATTATGGAAAAAAGTATGGAGGTTTCTCAAAAAGTTAAAAGTAGAACCACCACATGATCTAGCAATCCTGCTGCTGAGTATATAATCAAAGGAAAGGAAATTAGTATGCCAAAGAGATTTCTGCACTCACATGTTTATTGTAGTACTATTCATAATAGCTAAAATATGAATTCAACTTTGGTGTCCATCAACAGATGAATGAGTAAAGAAAATATAGCATATATACAAAATGGAATATTATTCAGTCACAAAAAAATAAAATCCTATTATTTGCAGTAACATGGATGGAACTGGAGATCTTTGTGTAAAGTGAACTAAGCCAGGCACAGAAAAACAAATACTGCATGCTCACTTATATGTTGGAGCTAAAAAAAAAAAAAAGAAAGAAAGAAAGAAAGAAAGAAAGAAAGAAAGAAAGAAAGAAAGAAAGAAAGAAAGAAAGAAAATTACCATCATCAGTTTGCTGGAGTGATTTATTCTGGTCAGCAGGAGGAGATAAGCCTGCTGTTACTCACTGAAGGCAGAGAGAAATAGGATTGGCACTCAGGTGATCCAGTTAGGTATTGCTTGATACTCGATTAGTTTTAGTAGGAAGTATAGCAACCCTGGCCTGAGAAAGCCATGGTGATAGGAACTTAGATCCCTTAAGTATCTAGCTCATGCCACAAAGTAGGACACCAAGAGCAGCAGAAGTACTAACTGAGAGTGAGGGGATCTATAATGGATAATAGAGGAAGGCAATAATAAATAATACCAGTTATAGTCCCAAAACCAATTACACAGGTAATCTTATTAGCCTTCTTCTTCCAAGTTCTCTCTCAAAAGAGGGGCTCACTAGAATCCTGGAGAAACTGCTCATAGAACTCAGTTGAAGTGGATCCAAGTGGCACAAGAGACGATCTGTGATATATGCTATGACGTGCTACTCAGATCCCCTTTCAGGAATGGAGAACTAATTCCCCCAGCTGCTGTGGCAGATGCTGCTGGAAGACGGCCCTCAACTGTCAGCTCTTTTGGGGTGTCAACTGAAAACCTCATGAAATCTATACATTAGGAAAGGGGACTTTATTTCTTATAAAGGATTGCAGTCTATAGGGTGGACAGGCTGGGAAATGCAGCCTCCAATAGAAACTGTTAGAGGCACTTTGAGAAAAGGAAGGGTAGAAACGAGGATTTATGATGAAAGGGTTGGCCAAGTATATATATTCAGCAGGTTATAGGAGGAGCTATGTGTATTCACAAAAGGGGGCTGAACACATGCATAGTAAGCAAACACTCATGTTACATGCATTGTGTGTTCACTTTGGGGTGGAGACAACATTTAAAGGGATTACAATTAGGCTCTACACTTCAAAAGGTGAAGCAGGGACATGAAGGCACTCAAGTGTGCTGCCCCAGTAGACCAGCCAGAACCAGTTCATGGCCTGTGGTCTATTATGAGAAGTTATTGAAATCAGTCTCTCGTCCAATCAAAGTTACAGTTATGGCTTATGGAACAGGGGAAGGATGTCAGTTAGTGTCTTGCAGTCAATGAACTGTGATTGGTTTAATATTGCTTATCTTGAGGCCAGCACTTGTTTAGCTGATAAAGAAACAGGCTGTGTTTAGAACATGGTTTATTTTTTAAATATGTAGGTGTGTGACTTAACCCTTGCCTGGTATGGCATTGGGTCCTGTTCAAAATTTGTTATTTTATTGCCACAGAGTTTGCTCTTCCAATCACATGTTCTCTATATTAACATTAATGCTGGTCAATTGTGTCTAAACCACAAAAGAGAGAGGAGTATAACAAGGCATGTCTAACCTTCTCTCCTGTCATGGCTGGGAACTCAGTTTTTAGGGTTTCTCTGTCCCCTTGGCCAATAGGGAGTCTGTTCATTTAGTTAGGAGGCTCAGGATTTTATTTTTATTTCTCAGGTGGATTGTCTCAGCTTGAGAAAATGGCCTTGTCTGAGATCATGTCTTATTCCAGGAGAAAGTCACCTACAGTGACTTATTATTGTGGGCATATACAGCTCAGCCCATTACCCCCAACGCAGGAGAATTCTGAAACAACATCTGAGCTCCAGAGCTTTCTATAGGTCTACTGAGGGTGTCATCAGGCCTGTATCACATCTCACCTTTTTCATTTGCTAAAATCTATTTTCTTCTTCTCTACAGATGTCGATCCCATGAGCAGTCTTTAAGTGACATCTCTGTCTCATATTCTGCTTGCTAGGCAATTCTTCTGCAACTCTTATCTTGCAAATTCCACCACTGTTACCATAACTGGAATGCCTCTCTCTCCACTGGTCCACATTCCTTGCTGCCTGCAACAGTCAATAGCAAGTACTTTTCTTCAATGTTATAATTTATGGTGTGACTCATCCCATGGTTTCAGGTCTTACTCAAAAGACCATCCATCATACAGGATGCTTCCCTAATTGACTTTGCTCCGTTCTTTAAACAGTGGGTCCAAGTCCTCTTCCTCTGCTATTGTGAACCAGTTGTCTTTGTGTTTGTTCCATTATACTAGAGCGACTGTTTATGAGTCTAAAGTTCTCCCTCCATGGTGAACTCCTAGATGCTGAGGACAGGACCATACCGTTTTCTTCTTTCTAGTCCTAGTACCTAATATCATTCCGGACTCATCACAGGCTATCAGTCCATGTATGTTGCAGAATGAAATGCATTTGGATTTTACTACTGGGGACACAAGGACAGGTAGCCTGAGCAGAGTTGCCATCATTGTCTAATTATTCCTAGGTGTGTACTTGTTTATCGAATTTAAGAGAAAGCCACCTGACATCACAGAGGAGAGGATTTTTCATTTAGAAGTTATTTTTCAATCTTTCTATGGTGCTCTAATGTTCTCTTCTTTTCTCAGTAGAATTTGGTAAACACTAATAGACTTCTGCAACAGGAGTGTAGAACAGACCGGTATAGCCTCAGGCAAAGTTGTGAAAGCAGCAGACATTTATCTTCAGTTCTTTACCGCGTCTTTTCTATATTCTTTCCCCACTTCCAGCACCCCATTATCTCTGTTATTTTATTCTCATAAAGTTTAGCTCTAGGAAAGGACTGATTTAGTCATTTATAGCTTGGTGTGACTCTAAGTCAATATGCTGTCTCTTCCTGGTGTGTTTGCATTTTTATCTTACTTTTGATTTGAGAACAAAAGGTTCTATAAAAAGTCTAAGGAACTTCGTCCCTCTTCTTCAGAGTATCTATTTTTTGTTTTAAGTTACATATTGAAGGAATAATGCACTTATTTGATTAAGATCTGCCTCCCCCTTGTATTCTCAAGGAGACTAGAGACCCTGTTTTTGTTTCCATTTATGGCATTGCATTTCAGCACTCAGTTTAGTGCCAAGTACACTCTGAGTCATTTATAAATAATGATAAATATACATTTTAAAATAGCTATATGGATATAAGTAAATTTATAAATGATGGTTGAATCATTGGGCAGGTGTTCTGAAGGCAGAAGGAGAAGTTCCACGACAGTTTTCCACTGAGTTTACATCACCTGGTTCTCACCTTGTGTGTTTGCCCCGGGGCCATTCCCTATTATTGTTGACCTGGGCCTTCCACATTGCCAGTGTTTGGGGAACGACCAAAGAATGGACAGGAAGAGTAGAGAGACTGAAGCATGAGGAACATCATCAGTTCATGAGTTCATAGGAAGAATGCGTGGAGTGCTACACTTGGGAAGTGCCCAAGTCGTCTTCTAGCTGAAGAAACTGAGACACATAGAAGTTAGGGACTTAAACAAGAACGGGTATTAGTTTTCTAGAGCTGTCATAACACAGTGCCACAGACTAGGTAGCTTAAGCAACAGAAATTTATTTTCTCACAGTCCTGGAGGCTACAAGTCCAAGATCAAGCTATTGGCAGGACTGGTTTTCTCTGAGGCCTCTCTCTGTGACTTTAGATAGCTGTCTTTTCTCTGTCTTCAGATGATTTCCTCTCTGTGTAACTGAGTCCTGATCTCTTCTTATAATCACAATGGATTAGGATCCACCCATATGACCTCGTTTAAACTTGAAACCACCTCTTTACAGGCTCTGTTTCCAAATACAGTCCCATTCTTAGGTACTGGGGATTAGGATATCAACATATTAATTTTAGGGGAATATAATTCAGCCCCTAACAGTCACCAGGTAAACAGAGGCAGTATAGCCTAGGGGTTAAATTTACTATATTTAGAGTCAGGAATTTGGAATTCTGACTTTGCCACTTAAAATCACTTGGGCAAGTTTTTAAATCTCTTGATACTTTGGTTTTCTCTTCTGTTAAATACAAATATACAGGGGAGGGCGGGGTTGGGATTGGAAGTAGTGGGAATCTGCGGGGATGGGGGGCAGATCTCATCAACAAGGGTACATGCATAATGAGCATTTGTATGCCTAACCCTGAATTGTACCCCACATCTTTAATATAAAAAATAAAAATATATAAATATAAATAATTGTTGCAACAGCCCTGCTAAAGGAGATGATTGAGCCAAAGCACAATATATCACATAGTAAGTACTTCTCAATAACTGCCAGTAGTAGTAGCTATTGAATTTTTATTGTTGTTTTTATCATTGTTATTAATCTGACTAGTTTCCTCTTCTATAAAATGGGCCTAATTAGAATGCTCACTTACTTCTTGGAGTTGTTGTGAGGATTGCATGAGATGATACATGGTAAAAAAAAAAATCATATTATACATCACCTGGCACAAGGCAAGATCTCAGAAAATTGTAAGTTGTGATTATCATCTTCATGGGACAAGAACTTAGTTTTCCAAGATACTATATTTTTCTTTTGTCCTACTGTATAGGATCAAATGTAGCAAAACTGTCTCTGCATTTAATAAGATGCAGATTTTCTTGTTGGGTTAGTTAAAAAGAAAAGCCACCTATTTTATGCAAGAGCTCTTATATCAATTATTAAAACCTGAAATGAAGCAACACAGGAGAACATACAACTTAGAAAATTTTTTAGCAAAAGGGAAGTGGGATCTGCATTTTGAATTACATGGTAAAGAAATGTTCAGGTTCAATGTGAATGATTAACCGTTTGATACCTTGTCAAGTTTTGACAAGTTCTCCCTCTATTTTTTTTACACCTCTCACTGTGTCTCATGTAATTAAGAAGTGGTGCTGAGTTCTTGTCATCCACCATTAAGGACTAGTCACAGATAGTTTCATAACATCTGCTTCTTGCAACCTTCTAATTATCCATAAAAATCTGGCAGAGGGACCTGACAGTTTATCCAGAACACAGAATATGAATACAAAATAGGGTGCTTTGCTTCTAGATATAGAATGATGGTATAAAACAGGTATTCTCCAACCTCTTATTTTGCATGCAATCATATTGCCTGTTCAAATCAGAGTTAGGTACGTCTTCTCAATAAAGACCCAATTTTGAAAAGGATCTTTTGACAAAATGAATGTGGTTCAGGAATACACTAATGGTGCTGTGTCAGAATCTGCTGTCAATTGCTGCCTTATTACTCTCTTTATAATCCATCCAGACACAGTCATTTCATTCTCCTTATCTGCAGACTTTGAGCTGTCTGTGCCCTGTTAGAAAGAATTGAGGAACTTCTGACTGGACCAGACACTTACCTCTAGTAAAGTCAACTCTCAACCTCCTGTTGTTTGTTTCTCACAGTGGGAATCTTTCTTGCCCATCAACCTATCTGGCTTTCTGATTAACTGCATCACCGTGATTCTGGGAAATGCATCTTCCTGAACTCTTATGCTGTGTGTGTTTAGTCTGCTAAACTGTCATGTTATTTTTGACTTTTGGTCACAGTGTGTCTTCTCTCTTTCTCTGTATACCTCCAACATCCATTTGGACCCAAGGATGATTTGTTTATTCTGCCCTTTTGTGCTAAAGTCACAAAAGGTGGCTTTATGCCTATCTGAATGTTTGATCTAGACTGCTACTTTGTTGACACCTAGTTCTTTTGTGTCCTGCAATCTCCTCATGACTATGACCTAACAGCTTTACCTAAATTCTCCTTGATCTGCTGTCTTTCATTTTCTCTGTTTTTTTGTTGTGTGTGTGTGTTGGGGGGCAACTCTGCCTATCTTCTTAAGTGATTGTAGCCTAAAAATCAAACTGAAGGAAAGCAGGTTAACAGAAGGAAAAAGCCCACAGGTCTAAATAAGTAGGTATGTATAGATGATCACAGAAAAATATGACTCAAGGAGGTTAGAATTTGGGGCTTATATACTATCTTAACAAAGGGTGATAAAGTATAGAAAAGAGACTAGACCAAAAAGGAGTTGGGGCTTCTGCAGTTGGGGGTAAATTATGGGATGGTGACTAGGAAACATAGGGTAAACAAGGGTTGTTTAGTAAAGCTTGTTATGCAGTTAAATCATCTCAGGTAATAAAGGATAGTTCTCTTCCAGGTACTGGAGAGGGAAATTTATGTTATTTTTAAAAGGGAAAATGTATGCCCTTAGACAGTTAAGGGGAGGGGAAGAGAGCTTTTCCTACATTTACTCTTTCTCATTTGCCTTCAACACAAAACAACCATTATACCAAATTGGCATATTTGGAATGGTATGTTCTGATTCCCTCAAGTGTCCTCCTACCACTGAAATGCATAAAAATAATTATTTTCCTGTTTATCATTCATGGATCACTTTTTGTACTCATAATGACTTTGAGAGGTAGAGATTATGTTTTGCTAACATTTTATAAACTAAAGCACAGATTGATTTGTTGTTTTGCCTAAGGCCACAGACCCTGGACTGGTCAAACTACTTCAAGTTGCTTCATCTTAGTTCCTGGATCACAAACATTTCATTTCTAAATAATCTATCTTGCATAGTAGGAGTTCGGGGTACTATTACTATTCAAAACTGCTGTGGATTCTCTGAATAGTGATCACCTGGGCCATTTTTATGTTCTGAAAAGACTCAACTTCATCACATGTCAGAGCCTCATCTGCCGTGTGACAAGCCGAAACCACTTTTCTGTCCTCTGGACCTCTCTTATCTCCCCAAAATGCTTAAACACCAATAACACAAAAGAGAAAACAAAAGAAAAGGAATAAAGCCACAATGAGACGTGGGGTTGGGCCTTCCACTGAACTGAGAGTAGTGTGAAAGAATAGGGTTTTAAATCTTGAATTGGGCTTTGAATCTTGAAAGTTCTAGGGCTTTGCAATGCACAGTGTGGTCCAGGCACCAAGTAATGCTAAGTGGCATCACTTGGGAGTTTGTTAAAAATGCTGTCTCAGGCCCCACCCCAAATCTGCTGACTCAGAGTCTGCATTGTCACAAGATTCCCAGAGAATTGAATGCACATTAAGGTTAAAGAAGTACTGCTGATTAATTAATCAATAGCAGCAAGAAATGTTTAATAGAGCCCCCTTGGAGGAGCGTAGAGAAGTTGCAGTCATTGCCTGCATAAGCTTGGCTCAGGAAAGAGGTAGCCTGGATCTAATTGCAGTAGACAAATTGACTCAGCTAAAACGCCAGGCCTTCGGGAGGGCAAAGGGGAAGTGATGTGGGCTTTTGAGGTGAGGCCATTAACAGTTGGATTATAATGCAATGTGCCATAATGGCGCGGTAATGAAATGTAATTGATATGGTTCTGTTATTAAAAGGGGCACTTTCTTTGTTCAAGGTTCTCTTCCTTTACAGAAGGCAGATGGTCGGGGGTAAGGTAATGAGACAAAAGGAACTCATTCTGTAAAAATGTTTTGTTTTTCTGTCCAGTTTCAAGTGAGACACTCCCTAGTCCTGGCAACTATCAGGTGAGTGTTCTCCAGTCATGGTCTTTATACTTTAAAATCAACTGGATACTTACTTATGGGAAGGAGTGGTGATATGAAGCCTGGTGTCTGAGGGGTCCAAGTGGCATAACAGCTCCTGGTCCCATCTCTGAACGATCTTGGGGAATGAGCTCCAGCCTGGGGATAAAACTCCTGATGTGCGAATTTGGACTTCTCCTTGATGGAACCTACACAACCAGGCTTCAGCAAGAAACTGCTGCTCAGTCGCTGAGCTCAGGGTCGACACCACAGCAGCATATTTCTTGCTTGGTTTCTCTTGATTATTCCACTTTCTTGTGTGCCCAAAACATTTTTCTCTGTTTGCTTTTTGCCAGTTTATTTTCTATCAATAATTTTCACCTGATTCCAGAAAAATAGAGTAGAAATTTAAAATGGCAGTTTTCCTGGAATAATTGTTATTTATTTTTCATTTATACTATGCCTATTCAGAAAAAAAAAAATCTCAAAGCTCTTACAGTGTGACACATATACTAAATGTAAAGTTAAAGAAACAAAAACTCACCTTAAAGGAAGATGGTGAGAGGAAGAGATAGTTATTCTAGAAGCTAAGGTTGATTGCAGTTGTGACTAAGTTGCACGGTAAATTTTTTTTTTTTTGAGTTGGAATCTCACTCTGTCACCCAGACTGGAGTGCTGTGGCTGTTTCCAGCCACTGCAGCCTCGATCTGCTGGGTTCTAGCGATCCTTCCGCTTCAGCCTTCCAAGTAGCTGGAACTACAGGTGCACGCTACCACGCCCAGCTAATTTTTGATTTTATTGTAGAGATGAGTTCTCACCAAGTTGCCCAGGCAGGTCTTGAACCCGTGGGCTCAGGCAATCCACTCACCTCAGCCTCCCAAAGTGCTGGGATTGCAGGCTGAGCCACCGAGCCCGGCTTGCACAATAAATTTAATGCTGGGTTTCCAGCAGCCAAAGGTGTGCATATGATTACCTATTCTAGCCTAGTGAACACTAAACAAGCTTCTTGAAGACACTTTTACTTGATACTGAGGTTACAATACTAAATGTTATTTTTGAGTACATAGACTCTACTAGGCACTTGCTAACCTTTTACATGCATTATCTTGTCTAAAACTCAGACCAACATTAAGAGACAGACTAGAACAGTGATCCCAAGTGTGAACTCTGGAGCCAGAGAGCTCAGGTTTGGATCTCAGCTCTGCCATTCACAAACTGTGTGACTTTGGCCCAGGCCCTTACCCTCTCTCATCCATAAAATAAAAACATCATTCATACTTTATAAAGGCTGAGGGCATTAAATGATTTAATGTACACAAAGCATTCCGTGTTTGGCTTTTAGTAAGCACTTGCCATTATTACCATTATTTCTACTTGGCAGATAAGGAAATTGGGTCTTAGAGAGGTTAAGTGGCTGGCCCAAAGTCCCATGGCCCTATCAAATTGGCACCAGATCTAATTTGACCCCTCTTAGCCACTTCACACGCTGACTCAGAAGCTCCAGGCTGCTGCTGGCAGCCCCTTGGGTGCAAACAAGAAACTCTTCAGTGTTCACCTTGAGAAGTCGATGTTCCATCACCTTTGGTGAGAGCTTGATCATCTATGGTAATCTTTGGAGAACTTCTCCAAACTATTTGGCTTGGTGAGCTTACTGGGACAATATCTGATTTTAATATAACTTCTTTAAGTAAAATTTAAATCATGAGAGAGTTGTATTGAAAATCATAGTACATATTTGCTTATCTATGGATTCTGCTTATGTATATTTATTCTAAACCACCCATCTTTTCCCAAATACAGTTGAACATAGCATACATTTAGATCAATTGATACTATATTGAAAATCTGCTTCAATGTTATATCTTCTAGGGAGATGCTAGTCTTGTTATTTCCCCATGATCTCAGAATACACAGGTCTGCTCAGATCTAGGTAGTGATGCTGAGGTCGAATGTGCATGTAATTCCCATGCTCCCCACCAGGTGTCCCACCTGCCCCTGCTATCTGACAGGCCCCAGGAAAAATAGCCTTCACCTCTCCAAAGGGGAAAGAGTATTTGAGGGAGAGAGTGTGGAGGAATTGTGGGGAGGAGAGAGGGAGGCTATGCAAGACTCCAAGATGCTGCTTCTTTTCTCCAGACAAAGAGATTATTTTTCTTTGATGTATACTTGTCTCTCTCCAGAAAACATGATCAGTTCCCTGTGATTTAGGAAGCTTTTATTTACATAAAGGAACTGATGTCCGACCGGGGCTTTTCATCTCTGAGCTTGAGGTTGGAGTTTCCTTTGGCCTGAGAGCCCCTGACAGCCTTTCTTCCCTTTCCAGTCTAACCTTTTTCTTTTAGGGTCTGACTGAAAAAGAGACAAGGGAGGAACTTGCCCTTCTGCCTTATAGGTTTCCTTCGATGTTCCCTGAATAAAGGAGGTTCAAAGATGGACACCAGTGTGTGACCGTGGCACTAAGGAACTAACTAGCCCTGCTGCAAACATTAATCTAATTTGTCCATGTTTTTAGTACTACTGTGGTAGAAGTATTTCCTCACCATTCTCCAATGAGACTGTCATTTGCTTCTCCGAGGGGAAGGAGTAAGAGAATTTGGATCCACTGACCAGATTTTAGTAACCAGAACATTTAAAATTTCAGAGTAAGTCTTTCATCCTTTGCAGGTCCTTGGCTCCTTGCCTGTCATCAGTCCTGCCTTCCTTCCTTCCTCCCTTCCTCCTTTCTTGTGGAGTATCACACGTAGGCTGGGGAGATTGCTCTGAAGCCACATGGTCTTTCTCTCTGATATTGCCAGCAGCTGCACTATGCTCTCTGGAGTTCCATGTCAGCCATCATCGGTCACCTCAGAAGACCCTGGGCATCTTACCATAGATGTGAGCTATCCAAATAGATGCAAGTGCTTTGAGCCGACTGCAAACTGGCGCCCTGATTATAGGTTATTCTGTGATTGAAGCTTCACTGAACAATCTGCTGAGAATGTGAACAGAATGTCTGCATTTAGCATCAGCTTTAGGAGCTTCCATGTGGACTATTTCCCCCATAAAGGACCTTAATAACAAAGACCAGAGCACAGTCCTGTGGGAGTTTCTAGGTTCTGTACCCACTGCCTCATTATATGCATGGCTTCTAATATTTGGAGAGCCTTTGCCAATACACATTTTCTCCTGTAGTGGGAAATGAAAGCCCGAATGTGATGTATTATTGATAGGATTGTAACTTACTCCTCTTGGGTTGTATCTACAGTGTATACCATTAGCACAAAATATTAAATTACCAATGGTTGTGTATATTTGTCTATTCCGGTTTGGCTCAATGATATTTGCCTTTTGCCTCAATAAAAGATTGTGAATAATGAAAGCGGGGTAATATTATTTTTTGTTATTGTTGCAAGGGAATTTTGATGAAACCATTTTGTCTGTGTTGTGTTTTTGGCGAGCCATGCTTTACAATGAAGATATGAGACATAAAAGAGTGGGGGTGCTGAACAGGGAAGATGGATGGACAGCTCTCTCCAGCTCTCGGCACACACTGGCTTCCCTGGCAAGCTGCTCCGGGCCAGGCTTGGGGTTTCTTTCTCTCCAAGGGGGAATAAACAATCTGTGCTGCATTGGTGGGAGGAAGTGGGCAGTTCAGATCTCGGTGCCAGAAATACAGAGCTCTCTGTCTCTGCTGTGAAGACAGCATTTGCATGGAATTTGGGATGTGAGGGGGCCCAACAGTGTGTTGGGTAGAAACTTTTGTAGTCACAGCATTGTGTTCTGGCTGCTGTTTGACAGTCCACCTTCTGGTCACCATTGTTGACTGTTTTGATGCCTGCTCCCACCTGAGTCAGGTGTCACACAAATGCACGAGCACTTATTCCTTTAAGAGGATTCCAGGTTATGGGGCTCAAACCATGCTGCAGATGGAAATGTCACATCAGGTCTGCTTTATACTTTTTGTGCTGATCTTGGGGTTTCTTTCAGAACCCCCAAGAAGCCATTTGCTGGTTAACTGGCACAAAGCTCTGACCACCACTATCCCAATGGGATTCATTACATGTTTATGAGTAAACATGCTTTTTAAAAATGCCTGTGGTTTGACCTCCTCATCCTTTTTTTGCCCTTGGGCCTCAGAATGAAAGGGTATGGGTGACAAGGACTAGATATATCTGTCTTAACTTGACATAGAGAAATATTTTGGAGAAACGCTTCTTCTTAGTTCCTGCTGTCAATCTGGGAGTTCTTTATTCCTCAGGGACTGCTGAATCCCAGGGAGGGGTGGGGGGTAGATGAAGAGGCCCATCCCCCACAGAGGGCACTGGCTGGGGGACAGGGCTTGGATACTCAAGTGACAGGTGTCTATCTGCAAAGCTAGAATCCCATTTAGAGTGCGCTTCTAAGAAAAACACCACCAACCTTGGGAAGCTGTTGAGTTTTGCTGCCCTGGGCACGTTCTGGAGGTGAAAACCGGTTTTTCTGAAGACATGTCAGAGCCCGACTTTGTTCAGAGTTTGCCTCTTTAGCCAGACTGGCTCTTAAAGGAGACCCCTGCACCTAACAAAGAGGGCAATTAAGAAAAGGCTTGGGCCTGCATCTCCTTCATAACTGGATTGGTCTTTCCTTAGACTTAGGTGTCCTCTTTTGTTCCCCACTTTCTCCTTCTCTAAAGGAGATACATGGAGTTAAAAAAAAGAAAAAGAAAAAGAAAACAATCACACAGAATTGTAAAGAGAATGAAATCAGTGCTAAATCTATCAAAGCAAATCATAGACCCTGACAGCTCAGAAGTATTATTTGTTTTTTTTCCTCCCAGATTTCTACTCAGCCTGGTGTTTTAAGCATATGTCTTGGGGAGAAGAGACCCATATAAAGGCAATTACAATTGGTGAATGATTAATGCTGGATCTGACATTTTTATGTGTCAAATATGTTTAACTGCATTAACCTTTGCAGAATTTACACCCATACTATGAGATATATCTTGTATAGCATCTGAAATGTCTGCAATCTGCCTTCACTTAAATCTTATTTACATTTATTTTATTACAATATAAATGGGTTTTAAAAAATCCTTCAATAGAGTTTTTTACCCCATTCTGTAGGCTCTGCTTGCTCTGCAGGGAGTCTGAGGGCAGCAGGGTTCCTTGCTGATTGCAAATAGGGTCCCAGCCACTTGCTTGGGGAGCCCAAGGAGAAAGGGAGCCAGTGTGATTATTCAAGCTCATGTCTTGATTTTAGCCCAAAAGGGAGATGACTTAGAAGGCTGGGTGTTGGTATCCGACAGCATAAACCATAGAGGCAGAGAGGCTTTTCAGTAGACAAGCAAATTTTAATTTTTATAAGTAACAGAAAACACACATTTTCATAACATCAATTTTAGAAAAGAAAGACTCAGCGGTTTCCACCTGTGATGCTTTCTCCAATCTGCCCATCGCTGTTCTCCTCTGCAGAAGAACATGCACTCCAGATGTCTCCTTCATCAATCACATTTCTCACTGGGTGTTTCTGTTTCTAAGTCAAGAGTTACTGTCGCTGCTGCTACTGCAGGAGCATTGTGGTCGTCAGCTCCATGCCTCCTGAACTTCACTCCACTGAAATCTGGTTGGGTATGAGACAGACTCCGGTGGAATGAAGGACAAGAGAAGCACATGGATTGTCTGAGGATCTTTTTCTCAGAGGGTGGGGATGCAAGTCAGCCCTGGCCTCTGCACACTGGGTTATTGCTTGGCCAAAGGCCTTCAGCATCCTTGAATCACAGACCTAGGAGTTGTCAAATACTCACACCCTTCCCCAAGGATCATGTCCTTCACATAGCTAGTTCTAAACATCCTTGTGTTTGTTGCAGACTGAGTGCTACGTGATAGAGATGGGTTTTCAGGGTTGGGGACTCTTGGCTGTTCCTCACCCTCAAAACAGTCATCCCAGGTAAGTCCATGTGGAACTTCCTTTGTCTTTGACTAGTTGGGATGCTGGTCATTTTCTCCCCTTGTCTGTGTCCCACTGTGTGTGCCGTTACTGAGCTCAGTGTGGTTGGCTCTATCTAGAGAAGGTAGATATTTTGCAGTTGCTTTAGAAAAATCCAGCTACTCTGAGTTTGCTTACCAAGGAGGTGGAAAGGCATAGGCTAGGCACTCCTTTCAAAAAGGCACCATCCAAGAAGCACAAATAGCAATCTGCAGGCCCATTTGCCAGTGTGAAATCAGGAAAAGGTGGGTGAGGAGCTCAGGAAAAACCAGAATACCTTGCTGGAGCCAAGCCTATTCATCAGGGTGGGTGGACAGAGGAGAGTTTCTCTACTATAGACTAGGAAGGTTAACCTTCAGTGGCCTCACATTCTTTCCCAAATGTGTCTGAAAATGATGCAACTATTTCTTCACTGGACATGGGGATGAAGAGGAAGAAGGAGAGACAACATAGCTTTCAGAGATTAAATGGGAGGATGCAAATTGCCTGAAAGCTTTCTGCCCTCTCAAAAGAAATGCCCATCAACCAGTTGCTATGTAGTTGCTTCTCTGGCCTCTTCCTTGTTGTGTTCAGACATGTCAGTGACTCAGTGTAACACCATAAAAGGCTGTTCTCAGCACCAACATGCAGACTGGGTGGGTTAGATCTACCTTGTTGTTTGGAATACTTTCTTCCTGGGGCTTGTTCTGACCCGAAGAAGAGAGGCAGAATCTCATAATGTGGCTCCTCCCCCTGCACCCAGCCTTCTGGGCATTGGACTTCTCTGAAAAAGGCCCTTAAACAAGGACTTGGGGTTTCTAGTTGGTGCTGGGGTTTCTAGCTAGGGCCGAGGAAGAATCCCACTCCCCTAGATCTGAAAATAAAGAATCTTTGTCAGAGTGAACACAGGGCAAGTTGGGAGGCAGGAAAATGGGTACTAAGGAGAAGACTGGTTCATCCTCTCTTGTTCAGCCTTCTTGTTAAATGCAATTCTCAATAATTAGAGGGGAATGAGCCCTCCTGGTGAATTATACAGACTAGGTGATCCTCCTGCACTGCCTTTGACCCATTTTCCAGGCAAAGAGAAGAAAAAGTCAGTCTGTTGGCTCTGATAAGTAAACAATAGCAGGAGATGGTGGGAGGAAATAGTGCTGGGATAGCAGGTGCCTTTGCCTTCTCTTTAGATTTCCACACAACTCTGAGAGCAAAGAGTTCTCCCTCCAGACCCTCCTCACACCCTCTTACCTTCCCAACACATATGGTCCACCAGGTCTTCACTCCAGAATGTGTAGAGAGCCACACCCTCACAAGGGGTCTGTACCCTCCAGCATGGATACTTGAGAGATGACAGTGTCTGTAAAAGGCAAATGGAAGGTGGCATTGATACCTGACAGCCCTCTTAGAAAAGGCAGGCCTTTCCCTTACCACTCTCCCCTTGCCCTACCTTTGCTACATGTAGAGACCAAAACAAAAACAAACAAACAAACCATAAGCCAGAACCTGTATTAGGAGACTTGACCTACTCTGGACCCAAAGTTCAAGACTCGTCTGCCCACCATTCCTTTGCTGTCTTAACCCCCCAATGGCCTTTGCCTTGGCCACCTATGTCTATAGTCAAGCACATGTACAACAGTCAGAGAACAAATCATGCATGTGTTTGGCTGTAGGGTAAGTTCATCCAGTGACCACCCTCTGTTCCCCCTGCTGCCCTAGGACTATGCCCCAGATATCTTCCTAACAAAGCCAACTTGAACAAAGAATGGAACAAGGTCTTGAACTTCCCATGATAGCAGCACTGCACTCAGAACTGAAAAACCAGTCAACTCGCTATTCCTCTAGTTGAGTAAACCAAACCAGACAGAGCTGCAGTCTTACTGCTTAACTGCTCAGCACTGCTTAGTATACCAATTCTCATTATTGGTGAGATTTGCTGCCTAGGATCCCTGGAAGTCTTTATGAAAACACAAATGTGACTGAGGGTTGGGTTAACCTGTGGCAAGTTCAGCTATTTTAGCCTGGGAGGAAGTTGAAAATTGACTTCCAGAGAATATGTCTTCTTCCACTCTTCTCTTCATGCCCAAAGAGCCCCCTGATCTATAAAGGGTCAGAGTAGGATCTAGTCACTCAGCTTTGGTTTTCCAAAGTCCCCCAGATCCAGAGATATCAGACTCACCTGTCGGTATGAGTATCTGTGCCTTCAAATATCAGGGGCCAGCTTTGAGTTTGATTCAAAATAATAAATCATTTTTTTCTTTTTGTTGTAAGATAACACAGAGCAAAGAGATGGCTAGAGAGTCATAGGTAAGGGAAGAAGAAAAGAAATTCCAAGTCTTGGAAGTTTTTTTTTTGTCCCTGAGGCTTGAGGAAATGGAACAAGAAACAAGAAACACTTGCTGTATGAAGTGCCCAGTTCAGCAGGGGTATGCAGAACAGAAATGGCTCCTGAGGAAAGGTGGAGGCCATTCCTGAAGAGCTGGTTTCTCTTTAATACAAAAGAATATGAAAGTAGAAGAGAGTGGAATTGAAGTTGGGGGAAGGAGAGAGTTTGGAGCGCGTTTGGGGATTGAGCTGAATAGAGATTGGTCACAGACAATAAAAGAGAGAAACTGGTTTTTCCAAGCAAGGACGAGGAAGAGAGACTCAGCCCATTTCAAAGAGGTGGAACTAATTTCACTCTGTATTTATGCACCTCTCAGCAAAGCTTCGGGTTACCTGCTGAGCCTGACCAATGGAGAGAGAGCCTGGTTGCGGGCCCCGCCCTCAGAACCCACCCCTCTTGGGGGAGTTTACGAATGGAGAGATTTTTCTGCATGCTACCTGTACTTTCTTATTTTCCAGTGAACGCCAAAAAAGGGGAATGAGATCTCTGTCATCCTAGAGATGGAGAGACGCTGCAGGTTATCTGAGCCTTGTATCAGAAGACTACGGCCTCCCAAAGACTTTGTGAAGTTAGAGAGGTGAACGCTCAGATCTTATCTCAGCCCAAGTAGGCTGAGCTTGTATGGTGTATGCACTCACATGTCCTTTTGAGCTTTTAACCCTGACCTGGGTTGCTATCTCTACACCATGCACTTCAGGAATCCAGCAGAAATTGGTCGGTCCATCCAGGCAGAATTGTAGAAAGAAACCCCGGGGGCAGAGCAGAAGCCCAACTAGTGGCTTGTCCTGGTATTTAGAACACAGACTGAGCTTGCTGCCCTCCTTGTGAGAAGCAAGTAGTTTTCATAATCCAAAAGACTTTGAGACCTGTTTCTCTATCATTTCTGGGGGTGAGGAAAAAAAAACCACACTGTCTTGGGGAAGGAGCTGGTAAGTTCCTTAGGAATATAAATAGGTGGGCCTATATACTTGATTATTTACCCAACCCTCTCCTCTGCACCACTTGAGCTCCTCCCCTGCCCTCCCTTCTCTCCCCCTTCTTGTCCTCCTACCCTCCAGTTCTTTCTCCAAGTGCACACATGGATGGCAAGGGACGTTGAAGTCTCCTCAATGTGGCACATTTTTCCTAGGGTCCTGGTCTGCCTCCCATTTGTTCTCAAGGTAAATCTCTAGGTGTTTAGCAAAAGTAGATTCCTCCATTCTCCAGGAGAAGGAGGGAAACTGAAGAATTCAGTCTGTAGGATCTCTTGGTGCAGTTTCTGTCCCACAGCTCTTCATAGATCTGAATCCTTCCTGCTCAGAATCTCTTTAGAAATCAGCTAATCTAAACTTCTTACCAGATAGACTGGGAAACAGGGAACAGAGATTTCAAAAGGTGAATTTCTATCTAGTGTTCACACAGCCAGTGTCCAATATATCTACCTGGGTCTACTGTCTCCCATTTAAAAGGTTTTTTGTAACAAACACTCTATACTGTTTTCCCTGGTTCTGGTGGACCCAGAACTTGTCTGGACTATGCTGTACTCCTCCTGGGAGCAGAAGAGACTCCACTGGAGAAGGAGAAAGACCAATAAAATACATTCCCTAGGATGAAGGCAGGGAGATTTTCCATGTGAAGTCTTTCATAGAGACTCTTCCTCCAAACTGTATACTCATTGTTCCCTTGCCAATTGGACCCAGTCTGCCTTCACTGAACCTCAGCACTTCCATTTCCCAAGTAGTAAAGTGGAGAGAGAAGAGAAGAGTCCCCAGCCATGACAATAACCCACACTTGTGTGTTGGACACTCTGTGCCCCTTTCCCTCCCTTCCTTCCTCCTTCTCTCCCTTCCTTCCGGTATTTCATTCATTCATTCATTCATTCATTGTATCCCTCACTGCCTCACTGAGCATTGTCAACTCTACCAGGTGAGCGAGAGACTGCATTTACCTTTTAGGAGCACCCAGCTTAGATAGATAACTGCATGAATAGACATAAAAACAGGTCAATGGGAAAAGTCTTATGAATGCCTCCAAAGGAAACTGTCTGTGCAATCTAGGGAAGATTTCACAGCAGGATTACATTTAATCTGACTGTCACATGTTTAGAGCAACCTGGGATGTCAAGAATGAAACCGCAGTCGTCTTGTATGGGACTCTATGGACTCCATCAGTAGGCTGTGAAGTGTCCCAGAGTCTTAAAGTAGGAAATGAATGAACTGAAACTGTTTTTCAAAAGCCAATGTAGGACTGGAGGCTGGGGAACTGCTGAGAATTATGACTTCCCCCAAAATATGGGAGACAGTAGGGCAAAAAGGAGTACCTAGGGTAGACAGTAAGCATTGGTTCTGCTGGTCATATTCTGTCCCATCCAAGACTCATCTTTGATCTCTAAATTGGTTCGGAAAAATGGAATCAATCTATATCTAGCCAACACAGCAAAGAAACACTGCCTACTTTGAATTATTATTCTTTTTCTTCTTTTCAGCTTCAGTCACCACACTCCAGGTGAATTGGTTGGACACTGGTTTGCAAGGAGGATCTAGAGGGGGTGGGAATCATATCAGGGTAGCTCTGCTGAAAGACTCCAGCCCTGCCCCTCAATCTGGTTATTTGTTTCAAAGTCAACTTGAGAGGCAAAAGCTGGCATGTCCTCCCTTTTCCTGCATCTCTAGTTCCAAGTTTCCAAGAGGCATTCTCCAGACTTTCCCAGGGCGTGCTATGTTTGCCTGAGTGTGTTTGGGAGTGAAGGAGAAGGGGAATGGAGAGGGGTAGGGTGGTTGGGAGGAATGGGTTCAGGACTTCCTCCCATCTCCTTGGAAGAGTAGTCATGGTAACTGTGGAGTGTTCACTTAGTCTAATCTTGGGCCTCCCTTTTTGTTTTCAAGTACCGCATGCCCCTTGATCCTCATTTCTCCTCCCCCTCAACATACTCAAGCCAAGGGTTCTCTGTTGTAGAAATCTTTGGTTTCCCACATGCATCTCAGGGTCTTGGAAAGACTCTATCATTCCCTCTGTTCTCATTTCCAGCCTTATATTTAACTGCCACATCTTTGGCTTTTGAGGAAACAGTTAAAGATTTCAAACTCTCTGAAGTGTTCTAACACTTGATTAGGGGTTAGATTTTGGTACAAGTCTCTCCTGAGTAAGTTCTGATTATAAACTCATCTAACTTTGCAGCTTCCCCTCCATGCCTGGCATGGTACCTGAGGTCTTTGATGAAGGTCTGTTAAATCAACCACAGCTGCTTCTACTAGGGAGGGACATGGAAAGAGAAGGCTACTAAGGGTTCAGAGCCTCCACTGTACAACATTTGGAGTGGGCCGGTCTCTTGAGGTGAAAAAAGAAGGACAATATGATGAAGGAAGGCAATGTATTCCTTGGAAGTTGCTGGGGACATCAGGATCCAAGGTCTGGAGGAAGGTATTTCTTGGGTTGCCTGCAAACTGGGATTTTATTACTAGCTTTCTGCTGACCCAAGATTTTCAGCTCCGTTCCACATATTGAGGATCTGGGAAGACCTCTCTCTGAGATAGTTCTTGGTTAGGACCCAGAGTTAGAAGGATGCATGCTAGTTCTTTTACCACTGACTGGATTCTGCATTTTGACCCAGAATGGAACTGCACAATTATAGGATAGGGAAGATGTGACATAGCAGCAGCATAAATAGAAAAAAAAACTTAGGATTTGAGCTTATGGCAAGCTTCACGGGACTTAGTTGTGCTATATGGCTGCCAAAAGAGCAAAGTCTCTCCTTAGTTGCATTATTATAAATATGAGACAAAAATAAGGGAGGTGATAGTTGTACTCTATTCTACACTGTACTAATCAGAGAATAGTACATTCTCTGATTATTACATTCAGTTGTGCACTTCCCATTTTAAGAGGAATCAAGGCCAATATGAAATGGAGAAAAAGGTTAGCAAGTCAATGGTTGGGTTTGAAAATAGATGACCTTGTGGGAGGGAATTAAGAAACAGGGATGTTTAGTCTAGAGATGTAGTGACTGGGGAGTGGAGGAGGGTAGAATGTGATTGGAGAAGAGGTTTATATTTGTTTTTTGTGACCCCAGAGGCTAAAACTAGGAATGATTTCCTTTTGAAACATCTGTTTCTCACAGAGAGACCTTTTTAGAAACAGATCACAGAGCACACAGGCAGGCAACCCAACAACAAAACCGCTGATGATTTTGGAGTCAGTAGAGTCCAAGAGAGAGACAAAGTCTCCACTCAAGGAACAAGTGGAAAGACAGTATATCAGCTCTTACCCTAGACCATGCATACTCCCACTAGGTAGTGCGAAACACCTGTTCGAATAGGTGGGACTGCTAGCCTAAACTTAGTCAATATATCAAACCCAGGTCCCTTCCTCCCATTCATTGTATTTCTTTAGTTGACTAGCTCTGTGTTGTGCAATGAGAAGTTGAGTTTTGAGTTGGTCGTCAATAGTCAGGTTTCTGTAAATTCACTATCTCCTGAAGTCATATCCCCCATTCCTGCCTGTAACATCTGTGATCTGTGCATACCTCTGTAGCACATCCTATTGCAGTCATTGAGTTCTTGCCTTTTTCTTCAGACTGGTAGCTTCTTAAAGAAAAGAAGGCCCTGTATTTCTAGCACCCAGAAATTCCTGGCAGATAATAGGTGCTCAGCAAACGTTGACCAGGTGAAGGTGATGATGCCTGTGTAGGGAGATTTGAGTCTCTGTTGTTGAGAAGACTTGGAGTCTAGGCTTAGTATCCTTCCCCTTCATTCTCCCTGTTTTGCTCCACTCCAATGTAGATCAGAACCTATCCCAGACGCTCAGGAGCTGCTCCCTGATGATCTTACCCTGGGGGATCTGACAGTTCCTTGCTCACTCCTGGATTTTTGGGGTGGGGCTGGAGGCCCTCATTTCTCTAGATGGGCTTTATTCTCTGGAGAGTGTAGAGGGAGCGAGGCAGGTTGAAGCCTGCCCTGTTTACATTCTCCTTTCTCTGGCCCCTCTTTCCTGAGGCCTAATCTAGTCCTATAGGTAAGGAAAAAATCCCAGGGTCCACTCCCCTTCCTACTGAACTCAGAAGGGGAACCCAGGGTACATTACAGCACTTGAAAGCAAAATCATTTTGTCTTTAGCTCTACGACTTTGACCATTCCCTGCATTTATCAGCTCCACAAACAATCTCTCCAAGTTGCCTGCAGTTCTTCAGGGACTGGGAGATCTTCATCTTCACTGAGAATGCTTGTTTGGGTTTTTTTATTCTAAGATAACAGTCAAATACCACTTTAGGGAAGTGGGGGGTGGGAGGAGCATTCTTAATAGAAGAGGTTTTGAGAAGCCAAAGCAAATCATGTTATTAAACATCAAGAGGGAGATCCAGGAACCTCAAGTTGAAGACAGTTTGTACCTTCAGTCCTTGACTCATGGCTCTCATGATTTAAAGAATTATATCAGGAAAATTTTAAACATTAGAGCTTGTGGAGAATGCAGGAGAAAAATGGGTATCATTTGTTCATCACATCTTCAGCTAACATTTACTGAGCACCTACTATGTGCCAGGTCGGGTACCATCTGGTACTGGAGATAATAGATGATTAAGTCCTAGACCCTGAGCACAATGACTTTCGGTGGTACATGGGTGGGTGTGGTGAGAGAGCCAGCTCGATGATGTGCTACAAAATAGACAGACACAGGCAGTAGCCCTTAGCTCCTGTGATAGCCCTGCAGGAGTTGAGAGGGAGGAGTCTTTATCTCAGTCTCGTAGATCATGAAGGCTTCAGGGAGGAGGTGTCACCCAGTTGAACTCTGAAATGTAAGAGGAAATGTGACTACTGAGGAAAAGAGAGAATTTGATGTGGAGACTTATTTGGGGTAGTAGGGCTGGGCAAGGATAGACAAAGTTGACTCTTCCTAAGTTAAAGATCTCAAAAAATTACGAGTTCCACTCTGGGTCACTGGGCAAATGCTGATTTACAACCTGGGGGGTCTGGAACAAAAATGAGAGGAGGATTGAAGGATCCCACTTTGCCTACTTAGGAGGTAAAAATCAAAGCCAAACTTTTCCTCATCAGCATCTCTGCAAGATGGATCTTTGCAGGTAATCAAGTCTGGCAATCTTTGTTGGCTGCCTCATTACGTTTTTTTTGTGAGTTTCATGAGATGCCAGTTAGAGTTTGCTAAATAAAAAGGGAGGGTTGGCAGGCAAGGGGCAAGTTTTAATGGGTAGAAAATGACCACTCAGCTGGTAAGGGGAGACAGGCAGGCTGTGAGGCCACTAGGCTGCTTAGTTCAGCACCAGGAAGAGCTGTTGTGCACGTGCATGTGTACGTGTGTATGAGTGTTCACACATGCACACATGAGTGCACGCAGCTAATTTCAAGTTAATTATAATGCCAGAGTATTTTAGCCTGGCTTGCCTAATAGTCACAGAAGGGAGATTATGTGGGCAAAATGAATAAGGTAGGAAAAGCGGGGGGGGGGGAGGCGAACAGTTGCAAAACTTTTCTGTGAAAGGTTTTCAACAAACACGTGATAAGTTGTTGCCAGAGGGGGAAAAAAGCCAAGTTTGGGGCCCTCTTCTCATACCTGCAACCCTTAGACAAAGCAATTAGAGACAAATCTTCAGTTGGAGAGTCATTTTGGGGCTCTGAACATAGGCCTCTACTCTCAGAACACGCTAGCAGTGCCAGCTCATCCATCTTGCCTGAGACCTGGAGAAGCAAGCATTGGTGCTGAGTTCAGCAGTTCTGAGCAATAGAGCAATAAAGCAGTCGAGCCCTGTCGCTGCAGTGGAGTGGGATGATCCTACAATTTAATAAGCAGAAACATGCAGCAGGGCTGAAGAAATTGTTAGTAGGTGATGAGACTGCCATACGCTCCTGGGCTGGGAGAGAAGCACTGGAGTTTGAGAGACTGGGCTGGGGACAGATGAGGTGGAAAGAAGAGATCACAGCTTCAGCCTTCACTCAGAGGTTGCTTTCTGAAGGTTGAGAGGACCTTTGACCTAAATCTATTTAGCGTCATTTGAAGCTGAGAATGGGAGGAGCTAGGAAAGGGACTCTCAGCATTCTTACAGAACTGGAATGAACACAGTGTTGGGCAGTGAGACTCCTCTGGGGTTGAAGGTCAGCAGGGAAAGGGCAAACAAAGACAACAGACTCAGGTTTGAACCTAAACTCCATTAACCCATTAATTGTGCAGTTTAATCACCACTTGGACATGCTGTTTCCTCCTCTGTCAAAGGAACATAATCGTAATGTCTGGATAAGGCATGGAAACATTCCCAAAAAGCTATGAAGTGCTTCATAGTCATTACAAATGTTTATCACAACTGCGATTCCAACGTGTTAAAATGCAGAAAATCAATGATCAATGCAGGAGCTACTAGGCATAACTGGTTTCTGGGTTCAGTATGGGGAGCTGAGGACCTGGCTGGTATTCCCCAATTTTTCTTAACCCAACCCAGAAGCCAACTGCAGCTGGCTAATACCTGCTTGTGAGAGCCTTTTGTTAACATTTCAGAAAATAGCTTGCCATCTGGTTGTTAAACACGTTGGTAGCTTGAAATCAGCCATGGTGGCAATGCTTATACCATGCCACAAAATCAAGGTGTTACTGAGAGCCATTTGCTAGACATTTGCCAACACACCTGGCCCACCTTTCCCCCTCCACTGGTTCCTCACATCTCATGAAATTCCCAGGCTTCCCTAGGGCCAGCTCCCTTGCCACTTTGCTCTTCAATAACACTCAGCATATTGGAGCAGCAATTGTTGGGAGCCCTGGTGGACCTCTAGTTCTGGTCCTGCAACCCCAGCTCCAGTCTCACTGGGTGCCTTCTGTTCCAGAGATGCAGTCCCGTGTGTCCTCCTGTGCTTTTGCTTACACTCTCCCCTCCATCCAGAACATTCTTCTGAAACCCTATCCAATACTGAGATCTTCTGTCTTCCACCTCTTCCTGGCCTCTGCCCACACTCCTCAAGACCAGCCTCCCTCCCCTGGCACTGCCGCATGTGGTGAGCAGGCAGGCACTGCTCTTTCCCTGCTGCTGGGCAGGCAGAATCCCTTAACGTGCCTCAATACCTCCTACAATTATGCCTGCATTTTCCTCATATGTTGCTCCTATAATCCTCATGGCACAGACTTTTTACAGACGAGCAAACAGAGGATGAATAGCTTGTATAAAATAACATAACCAGTAAGCAGATTCTCCATTTTAAAAAGGGGGGGATTTCTGACTCCCCAGGGCAGGACTTTTGCCATTTCCCTTCCCATTTCATATTTAGATTCTCAGCCATTTCTCTCTTTCCCACAGAACCTAGCACATCGTCCTGCACAATGGTAGGGTTTAATACCTGTTGGATGAATAGACTAAAACTTCCCTTTCTTTCAGTCACATATTTTGTAACAAACATGAGATGGAGATTAGGGAGGAATTATAGTATGATATTGCTTCTACAAAATCAACCTTGTTCTCAGTGAAGCCCTGAGAATATTTAACCCCAGAAGGTACTATGCTGAGTGTTTCTTTCTGAGTGAAACGTCCAGTATTTGTAAAGGCAGTTGTAAAGATTTCAAAAGAAGAATGGACATGTCCATAGCCTTTCAACCAAATAACGTTATTTAACAAAATTTGCAGCTACAATCTTGCACATGTCAGACCTTCCAAATTTTGGTAAACCTCTTCTGCCTCTTGCTCCTAGTGTAGCCAACGGAAACAATTTACCGTTTCCCTCAAATTTGAGGTCCATGGGAAGATGGACAACTAAACCGTCTCTTTGCAATGAATAAGAGATATTTCTAAAAATGTTTCTTGTAGTTTTTGAGTTAATTTGTTTTTAAATCTAGGTGTCTCCTTCCCATCCTCAAGAAAAATGTTGAAAGCAGGTAAGGGTAAGTATTTTAAAAGGAGAATTTCCAATTTCTCAATAGGCCTAGTACTTAATTCTATTTGGGCTTGGAAATATGAGCCCATCCTTATTTTCTGGCCAGTTTGAAAGGAAATAAGAGACCCCTCCCTACTCCTGTCTTTTATGAATCCCTATGAGAGCCAACACCACACAGTGGTAAAGAGGTATACACTGGTTTGTCCTCTGATTTTCAATCAAGGGCTATGTGTGCCTTCTTTCCCATGAACACTCCGCCAGGACAACAGTAGGTGAAATTATAGGTTTACCTCTAGCCAACATTTTGAAGAACTGTGGTATTCCTATTCTTTCTCAACTAGGCTCTGATGTGTACAGACTCCCTGTAATTATGGTATAATTGGATTTAACTATAGGGGTAGAACTAGTTTTCAAGCAAGTCCCCTCAAATAATTTGCTGCTTATTAGAAAAAAAAGGGGTACTCTTGCTGGCTTTAGTGGAGTATATCCCCTCTATTCCCTAAGAGAAAAGAAATGCTGGTGTGAACTTTGGCAATTTAGTGGAGTTGGCTCAATCACAGTGCCCTAGCTCTGAATATTCCAGAAAGCTTATTTTCTCTTAAAAAGGAAATCCAGAGAGATGAAACCTTCCCAGGATCCCACAATGAAATATCTCAGTGTTGCTTACTCCTATGATTAGGAGATTATTCTAAACATTTAGAGTTTGCAAACCAGAGGCTGTGAGTTGAATCTGAGCATGGGCTTATGACATTTGGCTGCATGATGCTTAGGGATTTTGTGAGTTATATTTCATTATATAAATCAGGTGATTCCATATAAAAATCTGAATTTCAGTCTTCTCCTAACGAAAGAAAAAGGAAATCAGGCAATCTAAGGCCTGAATTACTACCACACTTGCTGGACTTGAATCTCTGTGGCAACTGTTGTACCATTTCCATATCAGTGCTTATCATTTAGTGAAACTTTTTGACTCTGTTTGTATTTTTTTCTTTTCTGAACAGTAACCGACACACGATCTTTAATTAAATGACTGTAAATAAAATGCAGTATACAACTTAGGTGTTCCAAATAGACTTGAATCATCTAGTGGAAGAACTATCTTGTTTCCTAGGAGTGCTGCAACAAATTATAATAAACTTGGGGCTTACAACAATAGAAATGTATTCTTTCACAGTTCTGGAGGTTAGAAGTCCAAATCCAAGGTGTCAGCAATGCTATGCTCCCTCTGGATTTTCTACAGAAAAATCTTTCCTCGTCTCTTTCTAGTTGGTGGTGATTGCTGGCAGTCTGGCGTTCCTTGACTTGTAGCTGCATCTCTTCAATCTCTGCTTCTGTCATAATGTGGCTTTCTTCCCCCTTTGCATCACCAAATCTTCCTTCCCAACAAGGAAAATAGTCACTGAGGTTAGAGATCACCTAATCTTATTTGCATTTGCAAAGACCTTCTTTCCAAATAAGGTTAACAGTCATAGGCACTCCAATATATTTTCTGGAACAAACAGTTTAACCTAAAACAAATCTCAATGCACAAAGCAAAAATATAATGAGTTAGAAATCATTAGAGAAAAGGTAAGGTAGGACAATTGGATGACATCTTCAGGAAACTGAACATGAAAATAATAGCAGTTCTAGCAGGGAGATAAATCCATAAATGGAGATAATGTTGTAATGAAACCAATAGAGGAAAAAAGTATCCCTGAGTCAAAGAAAGGTCTGAATTTTTAGACTGCAATGTTTAACTAAGTTCCTGGCTGGACTGATGAAAAGAGACATATACTTCGAAATAACCTAGAAAGTTGTTTTCTTTTGTTTTGTTTTAGAATCAGGATCTTACTCTGTCATCCAGGCTGGAGTATGGTAGTGTGATCATAGTTCACTGTAGCCTCCAACTCCTGGATTCAAGGAATCCTCCCACTTCAGCCTCCCAAGTAGCTGGAACTACAGGTATATGCCATCCTTCCCTGCTATTTTAAAATTTTTTCATAAAGACAGGATCTTGCTATGTTGCCCAGACTGCTCAAACTGCTACCCTGATATAATCCTCTTGCCTCAGCCTCTCAACCTAGGATTGGGAGCATAAACTACCAAGCCCAGCTCTGGGAGTTTTTTTTTTAATGTTTAATTTTTAATTTTTTTGAGTTGGAGTATCACTCCATCACCAGGCTGGAGTGCAGCTCATGGCCACCCCAGCATCGACCTGCAAGTCTCCAGTGATCCTTCCACCTCAGCCTTTCAAGTAGCCAGAACTATAGGCATGTACTACCATGCCTGACTAATTTTTGATTTATTGTAGAGACGGTGTCTCACCAAGTTCCCCGGGAGGGTCTCAAACCCTCAGGCTCAGGCAATCCTCTCGCCTCAGTCTCCCAAAGTCCTGGGACTACAGGCTGAACTACTGAGCCTGACTGGGAGTTTTTAAATTCTAAGAAAAAGATTTGTTTGCATTTGAATTTGAATTTGTATACTTGGGTCTCTCTCTCTCTCTCTCTCTCTCTCTCTCTCTCTCTCTTTCCCTCTCTCTCTCTCAATCCTTCCTTCCATCTCTCAGTAATATGAACTCATCTTTGATTGATAACAGTGAGATGTAATGCAAAGAGTTAAGTCTTCTGTGTCAGAGAAACATATTTAAATCATAGCTTCATTGTTCACCAGCTGTGATACTTTGGATGAGCAACTTAACATTTCTGATCACTGTCTCCACATCTGGGTCTTACAGGATAGCACATCATAGGCTGGTGTGAGCCTCAGCACAGTCCTTGGCATATAATGAACGTTCAATAGCTGGATTTCCCATGCTCTGGTTCTGCCCTAAAGGGATGCAGAGAAATGATATCAGTCAGTGTCATAGACTTTTTCCATGAAAAGGCACTTGAGGAATTTGTTGTGTTTACTTCCCTATCTTCGACTTAACTCTCTACACAGGAGAAATGCAGAGATATGAATCCACTTGTTCAAGGTCACTCAGTGAGTAACAAATAAACCCAGGTATCTTGGGCTGTCAGCCCGGTTCTCATTTCACTCAGAACAGCCTGCCAGACCCACGCAGATTCTTCAGCAGAATTGAGGATGGAATGAGCCTGGGATTTCTGTTGCTTGGGGCTTGACAAAAAGGCTGCAGACAATGAGTGGTTTGAATATCTGAAAAGAAGCATCAGGGAGTGACCTGAATTAATCACACAATTGTTGCAAGATATAACCAAGGTGTTAATAAGCTCTGCTTTGCCATTTCACTCTTTAATGAGGTAGTCTGCACAGACTTCTCTTCAATATGCCTTACCTTTCTTCTTGAGGTGACTATGCAATATAGGTGTGCCATCTAGGTCACTGCCATAACCATCTCTGGCTGACGCTTTAAAATGAAATGAGATAAAATGCAACAGCTGACAAGGTTCACTTCCCTCCCACCACCAGGATCCTTTATGGGCTATGTGGTCAGTCATCAGATGCATGTCTTCACTTGCAAATGGCTCAAGGGATGCAATGGAAGCGGAGGCCAGGCAGGGTCTTGGACAATAATTCCATCTTCTCATAAGGTGATTCAAACTCCCTGTGGGCTGCAAATGAAAAGACCTTTATTCTAGCCCACACCTACTACTAAGGATCTGTGTGACCCTGGACAATCCATTTCAGATCTGTGGATCTTAGTTTTCTCACTTGTCAAGTGACAGGGCTTTAGAAGATGAATTGTTAGGCTCCTTCCAGCTCTAACGGTCTTAGATGATTCTGAATGTAGAACTTTAGCTCCTCAGAAGGTTGTTGATAGACTTCAGGGAAGACCCAAGTCAGGTTACTGAAAGACAGAAGGAAAATTCATGATGCTGAATGGGTCAGATAGTGACTGGGGTCAAGGAACAAGACTCTATGACATGCTGCTTACAACTCTTTGGAATCCCAGTGGACTTGAAGAATGCCAGACTGTGGCATTGAGCACTGTGCAAGGTGGAATGATGATTATATAGAGGTGGGTGCTGGGGTGCTGAGGCAGAAAGTAAAGGGTTTTTCAATTCCATTCTTAGCAGGACATCCTTGGGAAGTGGGTTTCACTCAGACTTACCTACCTCAAAGACATAGATGCAGAAATATTGTGTGTGAGTCAGGAATGGGATTGCAACAAGACTCATTCTTGTTCTTTAGTTCAGGTCAGACCAGAGATAGGTGTGTGGAGAAGAGAAGTGGTGATGGATTTCCCTTTCATAATTGACTGAGTGATTTCCAACACAGCATTTATCCTCTCTGAATCTCTTTCCTGGGACTGATCTGGTTCTATTCTCTGGGAGTATTCATGTCTTTGGATGGAGAAACTATAGACAGAGCCAGAAACAGTGATTGACTCTTGATTTTTTGGCACATAACCTTGACCTTGACTCAAGACCACCATGAAGTAGAGCTCAGTGTTTGTCCTGTTGCTTATATGCTAGCAGGAGTCTTGGAGTTGCCTGATAGCTCAGGAAATTTGAAAGGCTCTGTGGTAATGTAGAGATGGTTAGAAACTGGGCTGGGCTGGATTGGATCAGTCATGGTTCTGCTAGGAGGAGTCTGACTCCCAGCTAGTCATGCCCTCGCTTCTTGTCTTCTTAAAGATTTAATTCACATTGCACCTCTCTAGATGCTGATGATACTCTCCGTTGATTCCTCTGACCATGTGGATCACTATCCAGAACTAACTTATCTCCTCCTATCTTGCTCTACCTCTCTTCTGTGCTGCAATGTGGCCTTCAGCATGTTTTCATCCCCAGATGCCCCAGTCAGTGGTCGTCTCTTTTGCTCTAACCTATGGCTGTTAAATTTTGAGCTCTTCCATTTAGCTTTTAATTACATGCTGTTTCATGCTGTCTGCTAATTGTCTCACGTGTATTAGTTACTTCTTCACAACATCTATAGATTGTAGAGTCCTTGGAACTGTGGACCATGTCTTCTGCTTTTCTTGAATTGCCCCAGGTCCAGTCTTGCTGACCTCACAGAGTGTCCAATCTTTCATGGTCATAGGCTTTGTATAAAAAGTGCTCTTCACTGGGACTTCCCCAGCTTTCTTGCACCTCCCCCAGCTACCGCTTAGCTCCTGTCTGTGACAAACCTTGTACAGCTGGGGCCCTGCAGCTGCCCCAGCATGTCGGCTGCAAATCAGCTTGAAGTAAGCTGTCTGGAAGTGCCCTGGTGAGTCAATTGGGCCCCTCCTTGGAAACAAGGAATTCTGAGATCTTGCAAGCATGCACCTGCCCTTCTGTGGAACAATTCCACAGCCAACCCCTGTCCTCCTTCTGGGAACGCTTCTTACTTTTACCTTGCTCTAGTAAGCTTCTACCCTGCTCCATTTGCTGCCCTGACTTGTCAGGTGGGGATGGCTGAGTGATTGTAAAGAACCAGCTTGCTGGGGAGAGGCAGGTCATCTGTCTGCTGAGAACTGAAGCATTGTTGGATTTTGATGGTTTTACTTTGGTAAATTTAAGGAAAAGAGAAGAAACTGCTAAATAATGGCCTTTCTGAAGTCTTCCTCCAGAGACAGCAAGAGGAGAGTGGGGAAGAAGAGACCAGGACTCTGATTTGGCTTGGCCACCAATTAGCCATGTCATCTCATATGACACACTCGCCCTCTCTTATTCTCAAACTCCTCTTCTGTAAAGTGAAGTTGTTGGATTAAAGTGATAACTTTTAAACCTATGAAAACAAAGGAACCCTTTTATCAAATGAAATCTTGCAAGGGATTCCAATTTTAGGGGGGATAAAGAACCAAACAGCCATTCTGGTTAAAGCAGGAATGCAATGGACTCTTGGTTCCCTCCTTGTCTTTCAAATGATCCCCTGAAATACCTATCAGAATTTCCCAGGAACTCAGTTTGAAAAGCATGATGATAGAAGATGATTTCTGTGGCCTGTTCTACCTCTGACAGTCTCCATACCCTTGCTACCCAAAGTGTGGTCCTCAGCCAGTAGCAAACACCTGGGAGCTTGTTAGGAAAACATCATATCAGGCCCTGTTGAGATCGACTGAATTAGAATCTGCATTTTAACAGGATCCCCAGGTAATTCATTCTAGTGTGAAAAGTACTGGGTTACACAGTTCTGTGACTCAGAGAGCTAAGTGATAAGAAGAACAAGGAGGTATCACGCCTTTCCTCATAGCATGAGGGCCACTTCAATGGGGTAGGAAGTATGGACACATCACTTTCTTGCACATTCTAATGCCTGAGTACATTAGTTGCATGCAGGAGGATGAACCGGCTATGGGAAACAGGTAGGCTTGTTCTTGGTCTTAGTCAGAGAGGTCTTAGTGCAGAATGTTTTGTTAGTAAATGCTGGGGACATAGCATATGAAAGAGGAGTCATGTTTCCAGTAGGAAAATTCTCACTACAGATGCCTTATTACCGTGACTCTACTAGGCATTTGTGCTTCCTAGCAAGTGTCTCCTCCCCCATCATGCAGGATCGCTGTTTTCTCTTTAGTACCTGGGGTAAGATAACTGACTTGGACTTTAAAAGACCCGTATTAGCCAGGCTCGGTGGCTCAGCCTGTAATCCCGCGCCTTTGGGAGGCTGAGGTGAGTGGATTGCCTGAGCCCGCGGATTCGAGAACCACCTGGGCAGTGAGACCTCATCTCTACAGTAAATCAAAAAATCAGCCGGGCGTGGTAGCGCGTACCTGTAATTCTGGCTACTCGGAAGGCTGAGGCGGAAGGATCGCCGGA
>NW_007259804.1:130126-170389 GCF_000164805.1 Carlito syrichta
CCCTGCACTCCAGTCTGGGCGACAGAGTAAGACTCCAACTCAAAAAAAAAAAAAAAAAGACCCATATTTTGGTCTTAGCTCCAGCCTTTTCTAATGTTGCGCCTCTGGGTTTCTCTACCTCTTTGGGCCTCAATTTCTCTATCACATCATGGTATACATCACAAAGTGGTTGTGAAGATGAACTGAAATATATGGAAGCGCTCTGAACATTGTAAAGTGCTAAAAACTCAGAGATACTTCTATAACAGTTCTGACCTGTAAAAACGCTCAGAGTTTAGCTTCAACTGGGCTTACTAACAATGCTAACACCAAAAACTTAAACACCCTCTGCCTGCCAAGGCTAACGGCCCGTTTCTTGTGTTAGCCTAAGCTTGTCTCTGGAGTCTGGGTTTCTTCAAGATCAGGCAACCCTCTTGGTTGTGCTGAAAGACCCCTCATCAGGATTTGATTAATCAAATGTTTGGGTTTTTTATAGTATTGTGGGAAATGAAAAGAAAGGTGGGGGGAGTAAATCTGGAACTACTCCTACTGAGAATATAAAAATAAAAGGAAAAGAAAAAGAAAAGCATCATTCCTCTTATGTTCCTATACTTAGAAAATTGTGATTTTTGTTTTAAATTTGGCCAGAAGTTGGAACAAGACAGGCCTCGAAGATGAACTTGCTGTTTTTCTCTTTCATTTGTTAATGTTCTAGTGGCCATTTCTGGGAAAACCTCTTCCTGGTAACCTTAAAGCATGTCTGTGCTGTGGTTTGAGATGTTTCAGAAAAATTTATATGATTTTGATGTTTTTATATTGACAGAAGTTAAGCGTCATTTAAGAACAAGATCTTTAGGATAGTCTTCTGATTTCTCATTTCTTCTCTACACTTTGAAAACCTGAAATCTTCCTCAGTCAAGAACAAACAAATTTTAGCTCCAAAGAGTGCTCTTGGTTTGACATCCAAATGGCAAGTTTGCAACTTGGTGGGCAGCCTCAGCCACACCCTGGCTTGGTCCTACATTGTGACACCCCATTCTTCTCCCTCCTTTTTGCTCAGCCCAGCCCTTGCCATTTTATTCCCTTTCATTTGTTAATAGCCTTTATTCAGATAATACCCACAGAGGTTTATGGCTGATCTGGCTTGGTCACATATTAGTTATTTCATTTCGTGTGACTTACTTGCCCTCACTTATTCTCAAGTTCCTTTTCTGTAAAGTGAGGTTATTGGGTCAGCACAGAAGTTCTATGACCTTAGAATAAATGTTCCCTTGGGGAACTTCATGCTGGACTCAGGGCGGAGAGAAGCTCTTTGCTTATTGGGGTGCTGCCATGTGGACAGAGGCAAACCCAAGAAGGATTGGGAACATGTTAATGCTCTCAAAATGGAACCAAGTCAACTTCCCTTAAAAAATAATTTTGAAAGTATTGAATCTGCTGCTAACTTCACCCTGTGAAATCATTCTGGAGAATATGGGTTTGGCGGTACTACTTAGCTGAGGCTAGAGAGCTTTGCATGTAAAGTCTTCTTGACTGTGTTCTGGATAAAGGTTCCACTTTGAAAGGTGGCCATGATCATGGACCAGGTCTGACAGGGTAGAAAGACAGGTCCTGTGCTGTGAGATCTGCTCAGGTCTCTGCTTGTTACTGAAAGACACTGGTTCTCTGGACCAAGCGAGCCTGCCTTTAGTGACTTAATGGGATTTTCCCCACTAATTTGGCATCTTTCTTGGGGTTCCAAGCTAGTGATCAATTCGCAAAGCACTGTGGAATTTTCTCTTGGATCTTATTATCCCTTTGGGGTCTGGAAAGGTATACATAACTTGCCTAGCCCTTTCTTTCTTCCCCTTTAATGAATTGCCTGAATTCAGTGCTTCCCAAATTCATGTCTTTAGTTCAAATCCTTGTCCTAAGCACATAACGCATTTCTCCAACTTTCTCTACAGTATCTCTACTTGGATATTCCATGTGCAATTCAATTTAACTTGTCTAAAGCTGAATTCATTATATTTCGTCATCCCCAAACTTGCTCTCCCAAATACTCTTGTGTTCATTTTTTTTCTCAGTACATCAAACCAGAAATTTAGGGGTCACTTCTGTTTTTTCTCTTCCTCCTTACCTTTCATATGCAACTTGTCATCAAAATCCATCAACTCTGCCACCTTAATATGCCTTTAATCTAACCATTTCAGTCCATTCCCATTACTGCTGCATTGGGACAGATCATGGATATAAATCGCCTGGATTAGAATCAAAGGCTTTTGCTGGTTTTCCTTCTTCCCCAAATTTCAAGAACAAAGACCAACACAATAGATGCTAAGTAAAGACTTACTAAATTAAGAAGTGGAGAGAGGGAGGAAAGAAGAATGACTCTTACCAACTCTACTGCCTCCTGAAAAGACAAGATAAGGCACAGGACAGAAATGAGAAACATTTAAGATATTAAGACTTCTGGATGAGATGTTTCACAGCATTCCTTTGTTGCAGAATGCATTGCCAGTAACTTCATTATCTAACTGAGATCCCAACAGCTATAGTATGAACCCATTTTTTTGTTGGCTCTGTCTTTAAGGAAGAACAGCTAGTCCCATTTCTTCTGTTTATGACAGAAGAAGCTGTGGTAATTACATAGCCCTTGTCCAAAGCCTGGTCCCAATCCAAACTGGAGACCTGGATCCATTTGCTGGAAGAGCAGCTGCTCCAGGGCTGGTTCTCTGTGCCAGACAATTAACAGAAAGACCAAAGTGAATTTGAGATTTGGGCTCAACTTCCAATTTCTTCAAGTCATTACATAGATCTCAGTTTCTCACATACTCTGTTTCTTCACTTTTGTGTGTGTGTATAGGCCCCAAATCCATTTTAGTTTTTTCACTTTTCCCAAAGACCAGTAAGAAAGGAGATAGCAATAAGAGAGGCCAAGCGTCTTAAAGCCCCACCCATTGCAATTTGAATTCTTTCTCTTTTTGTCTTCTTACCCGAGCATGACATAACATGTTTTGCTGATGCTAGATCCTAGAACTGTTGAGAAGGAAAAGGAAACCTGACAGAATTCATTGTTTAAAAGTGCTCCTTACCTATTTTTTACTTCCCCTCCAAGAAAAAAAAAAAGAGAGGCGTCTTCAGTTTCGTAACCTTTCTTCCTCTGTCTGGACTTGCTCAGAAGCCATGAAAAGGACGAGATATTTCTGCTCTGCTAGAAAACATTTTCTGAACATGTTGTCTGTAGAGACCCCTGCATTGCATTTGAGTAGTAATGGCAATTTCTGACGAGGGGAAGTGAGCTGGCCATTGTTCTGGCTCTTCTTGGGAGGTGGTGGTGCTGGTGGTGGCAGTGGTAGTGGTGTGGGTAAGGGAAGGGGTTGGTGTGTATGTTGTAGGGAGTAGGGACAGAAAAGTATTGTAAAGGGGAAGGGTAAAAAAATAAGCCTCCTTGGAAGACACAATGTTGATGGACTAAATTATTTGCTCTGAGAGAAGGCAAATATACAGTTCTGAGCAGGAAGATAATTCTCCTGGATTTGTGGAAATTCTTTTGATCTGCAAACGAATTTTAAGGTATAGTAGAGAATAAGGACCTTGTTAGGCTTTCACTCTTTTAAAACAAAGGAAAAAGATGCATAGATTTTGCAGCTTGCTTTTCTTTATTGTGATGCTGTGAAAAAAAGTAATTTGCCAACATTTTTTATTCATCTAAGCTCTTCATCAGATTGACTTAAGTGATTAATTGTATATCAGTTTTTCATAATGTCTAGATTTGTAATTAGTTACTCCTGTTAATTTTTAAAAATTGGATTAAAATGTTGCATGTCTGCTGTAATTGAACAGACTACTTCTATTTTGTCCAGAAAATGACTTCCAATAATGCAACACATTATTGACTAAAACTTAACATGAAGTTATTAATGATTTAAAACTTCAAGGCATCTGTCTGAAAAGAATTATAGATCTAGAAATTCAGAGCTGAAAGAGATGTAAATAATTATCTACCCTTGGATCTCAACTGGAGACACTTGGAAATATATATGATTGTTTTGGAATTTTATAATGACAATGACCAAGGGGCACAATTACATTTAATGTCCTAAAATCATGGATGCTAAAAAAATCTACATAGTGTGATACAGCTTCATACATTAGAGAATTTTCCTGTCCAAAGCATCAGTAGTACCCCTGTTTAGAAGATAGAGTCCAATTCATCATTTGCAGTATGATGACACCGAGCACTGATATTCTCCAGGCCAATAAAATGGCAATAAGTAGGGCTGATTTCATGTCTATCTTTGATGTGATTCCATTTTTTTGTTGTCTAATTTTAACAGTAGCTGCACAGCTGGTATGAAAAGAAATTCTTCACTGTATAGTGGGCGAACCTACCAAATTCTCATGTCAGTCTTGGTACCTGGATAACTGTCTTTTCCTTCTTACTCACTGGAGCTCACAAATTATATGTCAACCTAAAGAATGGCTTTAAAGTGCAAGAAGAACAATGGAAAGGACTAAGAATGGATGGGCCAACTGTTTGAGATCATTGTAATGTTAACAAATGAATGGGAGAAAATGGAAGCCCAATGGGAGTTCACATTGTCTTTATTAAGACAATGAGAAGTAAAAAAAAAAAAAAGAGAGAGAGATGTTAGTTAAAGGTGGGTGGGATATTATATTATTAATATGTAGTCATTTTAAATCAGACTGTAGACTTCAAGTCCAGGTGGATGCAGCCTCATGAAATGAAGACATTTGCAGGTGAAATCTAAAAACTCTTGTTTCCTATCATGAAGAATAGAAAAGTTCCTAGAATACTAAAAATAAAAAAATAGTCTTATAATTAAAAACAAAACAAAACAGGAAAATGGAGTTTTGAAAGCCACCACTAAGGGAACTTGACATTGGATTTGATGATATTATTCAACAGTACATTAAGCTCACACGTTATGCATGCTTAGAAAAGAATGAGGTGACCTCTAGCAGCCAGTATGGATTCTGCTACAATAAACTGACCCATTATGGACTAAATACATTGGCAAATCTGTGAAGGTTCATAAACCTAGAATATCCTGATTTCCACAACATGTTTGACAACATGTTCTGTGATGTCCTACTGGATAAGACTACGATAGCTGAATTAGGCAATATTGAAGTTAAGTGGATTTCCAGTTGGTTGAATTTATGTATTTAAAGAGTGTTAATAAATCATAATCTGGAAGGAGAAGCTTGTGAGATTTACCTTTACTTTAACCATGTCCCATTTAATATATAAATCAATAATTTGAAGGAATACAATAACAAATATGATTTTCAATTTTTGTGGAATGGAGTCATGTGGAATAACTTTAAAAGTATTCTCTACAGAACTAGAAATCTGGACCAGATTCAACAAGATGACATTTAACCATTTAACACATATAAATGTTAATCTACTGCACTGAAGCTAAAAAAAAAAAAAAATCAATTGCACAACCACAGAATGGGGGAGACTTGGCTTTGCAGATTCTAATATTGAAAAGGAAAGGCATTTTAGGGGAAGGGTGTTTTATTGGACCATAAATGGAAGACAAAACAATAATGAGATGTGATTTTCCTTAAAGTTAATGCAATCTAAGATGTATTTAGAAAAGCATGTTAGGTTGATCAGGTACTTGGAAGACACTTCATATGAGAAATAATTAAAATAATTAAAGACCTTGTAATATGTGGGCTAAAGAAGAGAAAACTAAATGACAAGATTGTCTTCCAATATTTGATGTTTCCTTGTGAGGAAAGGGGAGAAGATTTGCCTTGCAAAGACATTGGGTAGTACTATGAAGACCACCCAGCAGAAGGTTACAAAAAAGACACATTTTAGTAGTATAAGGAAAGTGTTACCAGCAGTCAAGAAGAAATGGGCCTATGTTCATAGCAGCACTATTCACAATAACCAAAACATAGTAGCAACACACAGATGGTAGTAGCACTCCATCCACAAATGAATAAACAAAATGTGTTATATACGTACAATGAAATATTACTTAAGCTTTCAAAATGAAGGAAATTCTGTCACATACTGTAATATAGAAAGAACCTTGAAGATATTATAAGTAAAATAAGCCAGCTGCAAAAGCACAAATATTGTATGATTCCACTTATATGAGGTGCTGTGGTAGTCAAATTCATAAAGAAAGAAAATAGAATGATGGTTGTGAAAGAGCTAGGGAAAGGGGAGAATGGGGAGCTGTTGTTTAATGGGTATAGATTTTCAAGTTGCAAAGATGAAAAGTTCTAGAGATTAATGGCGGTGATGATAGCACAGTAATGTAAGTGGATTTACTACCACTGAACTGTATACTTAAAAATGGCAAAAAATGGTAAATTTTATGTAATATTTTGCCAAAGATAAGAAATAAATCAGGGATCCGTTGCCTATAGAATAAACCCTAAACAAAGATGAAGAAGAGACAGGCTTATATGAAAGGTATCGAGTTTTCTGTCACTGTAGGTATTTAAACTGGCACTGAACAGTCTTATGGTGACGTGTTCTAGAGGGCATTTTAGGATATGAAGCAGTGTCACTAATATCAGAACTTCTGTAACTCCACATGAAAACAGAGGCTCACTCAGTACCACATGTTGAGCCAGGCTGCATACTTTCTTGATACATACAAAAGAGTGTATTCATATATACTATAGCATAAATATGAAAGACCACGCTTTATAATAAATATGCATTTTACTATATACTCTTTCATAAATATTTTTTAAATGGATACTCTTTTAGCCTCCATCCAAGTTCGATACCGGGATGTTGCCAGTATCTTAGAAGTCCCCCGACCCTGTCAGTTGCCCTTTCCCAATCACATCATCCCTTCCTCCCTGAGATGACCACTCTCCAGACTTTTGTAATAATTAGTTCTTTGCCTAAAAAAAGTAGCTTCACTACCTTTTATTTATCCCTAAACAATATAGTTTTGTTTTGCCTGTTTTGAAGGTTATATATATCATATGCTATGTTTTCATGTGTTACTTTCTTCTTAAGCTTATTATGTTCATAAGATTCATCCACATTAACACATGCATGTGACTGTAATTAATTTATTTTCAATAGATCAGTGTCAAAAGTTTTTAATAGATGCTGCTGCTAGGAGCATTCATATGCATGACTTCTGGTGCTCATACAGAAGAATGGAAATTCTGAGTTGTAGGGTATACACATCTTCAGATTTTTTTAGATAATGCCATGCAATTTTCCCAATGATTATATCAATTTTCTTTGTCACCAGCAGTGTAGGAGAGTTCTTATTGTCAGATTTAGACCACAGTCTTTACTTTTGAATTAGAGAAGGTGAGATTGGCAGCCTGGCTCAAATACCAAGCTTTTTATGAAGTGGGACAATGAACTTGGCTGCACTAAGAAAAAATTAGATTTTAAGTCAGTGTAGGTTCTTCTTTTGAGTTAAGTGACTTAATATTAAATAGTGATAGGCTTCCGGTGGTATTTCAAGCAAATGAAGGGCATGAAGTACCATGTGTTCTTTAGTTAACTGCCCTTTCCCCCTTTGTCCCTCAGTCCTAGGCTTATAGTGCTTTTTCACCAAATACTGACTACCTTGTGTTATCAAAGCAGATGCTTTGTAAAGGGCTCTACCATTTCAGAGAAAGAAATTTGAAAACAAGACATCATTTACCGAATTATGTTATTGAATGGGATTAAGACAAACATTCTTCGAGAGGGTGTTACAGACCATATAGCATTATGTTGCTTTGGACTCTGGAGCTGATAGCCTGAACTAGAATTCTAGCCTGGCCACTTTCTAGCCATGTAACCATAACCAAGTTGTTTGGTCTCCCTTACTCCACTTGCCCCACCTGTAAAATGGGTGGAATAAGACCTGTATGTCTTATGGTATGTCTTACTGTAGGTATGTAAGGAAGAGGGGCTATGAAGGTGATGATTCATATAAAGTGCTAAGCTCAGTCTCTGGTGCTAAGTGCTCAATAAACATTTGACATGTTAGAATTTCTGTTCAATGCTTTCCAGGATGATGTAAGCATGGGTTTGCCTGAGGAAGTGGAGCAGAGCTTGACCTCTTTGGGGTCTTGTTCCCAACCATGCCATCATTCTCCCCAGCCCACCACACATACCCTTGGCAATTTTCAGCAGCTTTAGAGAAAGCTTTGATTTCCCCCTTTATCAAACCAGAAGTGACAGTAAAAACAGACATTTTTTTCAGAAAAGGAATTAATCTCCTAAACAGGGTGATTTTACCCTTTTCTTTAAATACTTCTAAACTCATGAGGGAGAAGCACAGCACACATTATCCATCAGAATGAAGCATCAGCCAGTGCTGCTGAGTTTCATTGACTTTAAGATTGCCCTCTGAGCTATAGGCTTTTTTTTTCTTTCCCAGAGCACAGTTAGAGGGGATATTTTTCTTTAAATGGCCCCATTTCATTTGCATTTTTAAGCTTTCACTGCAGAAAGTAGAAGCAGTTGTAAATGGTTCCAAGAAGGTAGCTGTGGCTGCCTGCCTGAAGCTTCTGAAATTGAGTGTCAGCTTCCCTCAGAGTAGAAAGATATTACTTCATATTTGTGCACGCGGTTCGCCGCTCTGCTCTTGGTTTGATGGTCTCATTTTGCCACAGGCATTCTCCAGCAATGATTCGTTCTCCCCAATAAAATTAAATATCCCTCCCCCCCCCGCCACTCCACCCTCTTTTTTTAATAAGACATTTTCTTGTTTAGACTGAATGAAGTCAGGCAAGGTGAGAAAGTGTGAGTTCTCCCATTTCTTTTATTGCTTCTTTTTTGACAAGAAGAGAACAGCAAAAAAGGCAAAAGAGGATGGAATTCTGCAGGGAAAACCAAGGCAAGATCACAGATCTCTGTAGTTTATTTAAGACTGTATAGCAAGGTATTAAGAGAGAAGGGGCGTAGGGAAAGCATGGAATGTTTCATGATATTGTAGATCAAGCACCCGACTGACTGGTGTTATCTCCATGTTGATTCTTGAGTTTACGCCGCTTATCCTAATTGTCCCTTACTTAGGGCCCAAAGTCTGTAGTGAAGTCCACGGGGTCACCATGGCCATAGGTTCTTACCACCTCCCAGAGCACCTCAAGAAAAGCCTGTGTCAATTCCACAGGGGGATGGGCGTGAAGCTCTTTGTAAGTTGGACAATGACAGTCTTTGATGAATAGGTTGTTATTATCAGAAGGTAAGCCAGCTTGTTTTGTTCAGGAATACTGAACAAAACAAGCTGAAATTTTCATGCATTTTCTGAAATTTGGTTAAATATATAGGTAGTCTTCAACTTACTGATTAGCTGTGTGTTGCAGTTTACAAGTTGGTTTATTGGAAACTGGAACACAATTTACTTGAAAATAGTCCTTTAATAGTGTGATCAACTTCCTTGGCCTGCTCACCAAAGTCCATTTAATACATACTGTTCTGGTGGAAATGTATTGCTAAGAGTTTTAGTGTGATGGGAGGTGGGGAATCCATGTGGTGAGGGAAGAGAAGACAGAAAAGTTTTTGCTCCTTTCTTCTGGATCTTGAACCAAGCTCTGGGGAATTTTGAAGCAGATCTAGTATGTTTTTGGCATCTTCCCTTTCTGATGATGTCTCCCTTGGTTATGGCCTTGTGAGGATCCCGAGGTGATTACATTAATTTTTGTAGAAATTATATAAAGAAGATTTTTGCTTGGATGATGGTGTATAATTCAACAGAAATTCCTCCTACTGATACTCTGTGATTTATGGACAGATCAGAGGAAGAAGCGGATTCGAAATTTTGCTTGATTCACTTCCCAGTGACTCAGTATTAAGGTTATTATTAAGTGTTTTTGAGCTGTCCTGGCAGGGTCTCTGCCAAGGCATTTGGGATGTCTAGAGTCCAGGTCAGTGACTCCACCCCAGCCATCAGGTTGTTTCCAAGAGTAATTGGTTTACAATTGTTAAGGCTTCGCATTAGACACTTATATCTCAAATATCTGCTTTCCAGGTGACTTCCTGTTCTGTACTATTGCTTTGTGTTTCCTCTCATTTGACCCAGCTCTTATCAAAACTTTTATGTCTTTCCTCTGGAATGTCCACAATGTACAAACTCATTCATAATCTTAGACTGTTTATGGGCCACTCTACTCCCTCCAAATTTTTATCTGAATCAGGAGCTCTCTCTCATATTCTTCTTTCCCTGTAGTCTTCTCAAGGGGAGACTGCTAATTCCCCCACATTTTAGCATCAGTGGGTGATGTTGACATTCTGCTCCCCACCACGATGCCTCAAAATGATTTATGTGAAAGTTGTGGTGCTTTTTAGATTCATGCTTTCTGGCATGGCCTGTGTTCTCCTAGAAGTCCCCAGCAAAATACAACAAGGGTAGACTGGTCTCTTAAATGAGTTATTCAGGCCCTGTAGGAGCAGTGGTGAGCTGGAGACCCCATGACACTTGAAAAGGACACAGTTACTCCACAGCTCACAGTGGAAGTTGCTAGATCTTCATTGTTTTTAAAAGCAGCCTTTCAAAGAATCCAGATTTTTATATGAACTCTCCCAGTTTTTAAATTGCAGGTAGTAATTCATTATAAAGCAAATAAGCAAAAAACACTGTGCCAGCCAAATGAAATCTGGCCATTGGTCTGACTTGGCCCATAGCCCTCTGATTGGTGATTTCTACTCTGCATTTCCTCTTCATCGTCCAACAATCTCTTAGTCATTCTCTCCATTCATTAAAGACATCAGTACGTGGCTCACAGTCTTTTCCTCCATCTGAATCCTGTTATCATCCCGGGCTGTCTCAGTGTTCATGAGGATACCCCGACAACACCCCAACTCCCCATTCCTGCATCTTCTCACATCTCACTTTCACATCCACTCACCTGGGCCATACTCCTATCTTTCTTATTCTTGTACTCAATAATTCTCATTATTTCTATATTTTTAACTAGGATCACTGCTCGATCTCTCTCTCTCTCTCTCTCTCCAGGCTTCATACGTTCCCTCTTTATGCCATCTCCAGCTCTTAATTTTCTTCAGCCTCTGACTTGCTAATATTGCTGTTCCATTGGCTTTCTTTCACACTCGGCTGGCAAAACCTCCACCCTGAAGCTAATAAACTATCAACCTTCTCTACCAGTGTTGCTGTGTGTCTTAGAGACCCACACTGATGTGTAGATTAATTTCATTATAGCTTTCTGGTTCCCAGACTCTATTGCTCTCCACTGCTGACCTGTAATGGTTCCAGGGTCCCTTAATCAGCTCTCTCTCTAGTTCTCTAGACTGGCTCTTTTATGCCTCCTTCACTCTCCTCCTGTCTTTAAATTGTTGCCTTTTACAGGTTAAGTAGAAGCATTTGGCATTGTTGCTACTTTACAGAAAATGTAAAAGCCAAGGAAGGGAATATCCTCTTCCCTTTACTCAGTACCACCAAACCTACAAATTACCTACATCCATTTCCATTCTTCCCTCAGTCACTTCTGATATTATGGAAGAGGAGCCTCTCCCTGCCTGAGTTTATTCCCTGACTTATCCACTGGAGCTTTCCTTTTCTTTCTTTCTTTTCTTTTTTTTTTGAGTAAGAGTCTCACTCTGTGCTCAGGCTGGAGTGCTCATGGCCACCGCAGACTTGACCTGCTGGGCTCAGGTAATCCTCCCACCTCAGTCTTCCAGGTAGCTGGAACTACAGGTACATGGCACCACTCTCATCTAATTTATCTGATTTACTGTAGAGACTTGGTCTCACCAGGTTGCTCAGGCTGGTCTCGAACCCCTGGGCTCAGGCAATCCTCTTGCCTTGTCCTCCTAAAGTGCTGGATTACAGGCATGAACCACCACGCCCAGCAAATATCAGAGCTTTCCTTTTCCAGCTCCACAACCTGCCTTGATCACTTTTCCCTCTCTCTTCCCTGTACACTCACCTTGTATCTTTCTTTTTCCCTTTTCCTATCAGGGCCTAAATAAATTCAAGCCTTCCATCCTGTATATCCAAATTCTTGCTGGCCCTGTGGCATTATCCAGCCACTGCTTTCTCATTAAAAAGCATCTATATCTGTTTCTATGCTTCTTTACTTCCCATTCTTTATTCTACCCATTGTAATCTGGCTTCTGCCTTACCACACTACTGAAACTGCTCTCTGCAAGGTTGTCAATGATTACTTTATTGCTGAATTCAGTGGCAACTTTTAAGCCTTTACCTCCATGACCACATGGAGCAGTAAGATTTCTCTACCTCATCCTACTCCTTTGTGGGCTTTTCTTTCTCTGCTCACTTTTAAATAATAGTGTGGGTTCTGCCCTACTGATTTTATTTGTCAGTGATCCTGAGGCTATCTCAGTATTTCATGACTTGTCTGAGGAGATTGAGGTAGAGTCAGAAGTGTGGGATGCCGATTTTGTGATAGGGAAGAGTGGAAATGAGGTTGGCCAGGCACAATGGTATCAGAAAACAAAGAGACTGAGAAGTCAGCAGTGTACAGTCTGACTTGCTGAAGTAGGCAACAGGTGATCAACTATTGGGTCTAGATTGTTAGTATCATGGATTCTAGAATCTTATCTCATGTGTAATAATGTATTTGCTTGGTCTTTCTGCTGGGATAGAACTTCTAAACAAATGCTTGGAATTTACCAAGTATCTTTGTTATTCATAGTGAGTCCTGGGTATCATGCCTGAGTTTATTCGAATGAGGTGACTCACAGTAAGGCCCTAAATAGTTTCAGGATGGGGCCTGATCATGCTAAAAAGACCAGCCATGCAGTTAGAGAGATGGAGCTTTGAGTCACACGATATTGGGCTAATCTCCAGGGGGAGAAGAGGGCTGGAGTTTGAGTTTAACCACTTGGTCAGCGATTCAATTAGTGATGCCTACTTAATGAAACCCCAATGAAAACTCTGGACACTAAAGCTCAGAAGATTTTTCTTGTTGGTGAATGCATCAATGTGCTGGGCAAGTAGCATGTCCCGAGTCCATGGGTAGGGGACTTCATGCCCAGGAGTCTCTCAGACTTGCCTTATGTATCTTTTCATTTGACTGGCCCTGATTTGTACTCTTTATGATAAAACTTTAATCATAAGTATAGCATTTTCCTGAGTTGTGTGAGTCATTCTAGTGAATTATTGAACCTGAGGGTTTCATGGTCCAATCCAATAAATTGACTGCTATCCCTTGCAGTCAGTCAAGATGAGAGCCAGAAAGTGGGAGAAATTGGTGCTTAATCTGATATCATGGAATCAGGGAATGAGTCAGTGTATTCACCCTACCAAAAAACTCTTTCCCTGAAAATACAACTTACTCAGAATTTATACTCCACTGCCCCTCTCCCACTCCCAAGGCTAAATTAACAAAGGTATAACTAAATATCTCCTAATCTCTTCACCAACCCCAAGAGTGAATTAACTAGTCCTAAGGGCAGTTTCAGCAAGACTGAAGATCTAATCATGCTGATTAGTTCCTTACAACAATCAAAGAAGCTACCTCACTACATTTAGATAAACAACTTCAAATCAAACATGAGATATGTAAGAACTCCCCCCCAACCTTGGCCTGTAATAAGGGGTTGTGGGAACCCCCAAGTCTGCAACCAGGTGGTCAGAAGTGCAGATGGCCTGGAGATCTCTAAACTTGCAACTGGTGACTGAAGTGAGGTAGTCTTGCTAGGGACTGTGCTCTTAACTTGTGAAGTCTTCACTAACTTTGAGTAGTTAGTGTCAGAATCACGCAGCAGTATTGTAACTCCCTGGGAGAAAGCATGTGGACTTAGTGAAGGAAGGTCCATCACTAGAAGAGATCTTGTTATAGAATGTAGAGGATTGAGAGTCACAGGAGATTGAAAGAATAGCTGATTTTATTACTTAAAACATTTTTTCCTAGACTTTGGGTAGAATAGCAGTAAAGACATTTTTAAAAAGATGGAAAGATTGTTCACTTTATGTCTGGTCATGCTTTCCTTTAACAATTTTTGTGAATCTGAGTTCTTGAATTTATCCCTCAAAAGTTTTAAAATACTCTATAGTATTTCCAGGCTAAAATATATGACTTTATCTTTTGTCCCCTAGAAAAGGCAGAGAGCAGCCCTTGGGGATAACAATGACACAATTTATGCTGTGTTCTCTTGTAGTTAAAATTGTGTCAGCCCATTTTGACCCTTGATGGGATTTATCATGGCTTAGATCCTTGTTGGAGAAATGAGTTTTGGGCAGCAGACAGGAGGGAAAAGGTCTCAAGCTTGGAAAGCATATTATTTTAGTGAAATAGGGAGAAAATTCACTTGAGCCTTTTTTTCTTTCTTTAGCTATAGTATTTGACGGATCCTATTCTATTATGCCTGTTACCAGACTCTCTCACATGGGAACTAGGTGGTTCTATTCTTAACAACAGGAGCTCCCATGATGTGCTTATCTCCTACTATATGATGGGTCTCCAGGCCAGCTCCTTACAGACTGTGCTCTGTTGCTCCCTACAAATAAAAAAACGCCTTAGTTTTTACCGATGAGGAAACTGCAGCTTAAAAGAATGGAGTCACTTTTTTAGTGGCACCTGCTTAGAATGTCACTGCACGCAGAGCCTAGACCCCAACTCCCTTAGAGGGTGCCTCTTAGGGATGGGGCAGGTTTTAAATCTGGAACTGGAGAAAAATTATGATTAAGACTCTGCTTTTGTCCTTCCAAAAAGCTTGTAGTCAAATCAGAGGGGCTGATCATTATCTTCTGAACAAGATGCTGGTTTGGAGTAAGAGCTGGTGGAATGAAAACCTTAATTAAATACATGACCTGTCACTAAGGTTAAAAATATCACCAAAGAGGATCCCCAGCAGTATCTTAGTTTAAAGACAACTTGCCTCTATTTTTTGAATCTTCTAATCTTTTTATCTTGGTGCCTAGCACATAGCTTTGCACATAGTAGGTATTCAGTAAATATTTCTAGAATAGGAGAGTGACTGCCTAAAAACTTAGCTTGGAATCCAAGCCAGTAATTTTCTGTCTCCCAGCACAATGGGTATCCACTTGCAGAAAGCTGATTCTTGAGGAATTTTTGCTTTGAAAATATTTGGCTTCCAAAATTTGTTACTAAGTATTAGCCCTCTTTTTACAAAATACATGGTTTTCCAAAGCCCACATTGGCGGTTGATTTATGTAACTAAGTGACACATCATTTTTGTTTTAATCTCTTGAAAAACAGTAGTCAAGGGTGTGGGCCTTGTGCGAAAAAGGAGTATGTGGACTCAGAGTTTACATGTTTTCATTATGTAAGAATTTATAAGATTTTCTCTGGTTTCTAGTAAATGCTGGCACAAGTTTGTTTGGCCCCAGGTTCTGTAAAAGCACTAATCTGCTTCCTCTCTGACACTGCTGGCCTTTCTTTGGCAAGGGAGCAAGACATAACCAAGTCTTGCAGGGCTTGGGGAGGGTGGGAGCAAGACATAACCAAGTCCTGCAGGACTTGGGGAGGGTGGGAGCAGTATGAGTGCAAAGGAGGGTGCCAGCACTTACCTCTCTACACCCCATTTCATCAGGTCATATCTACACTGAGGAACTCTTTGTAAGGATTTTGAAGTCTCATTGATCTCTATTGCATGGTGTTTCAAAACTCTGAGTGTAGACCCTTGTGGTCATCACCCCTCTTTCCATTGCCAGTAACCACCAAGTTCATAGGACAGAGCTCCGATAAGGGGTGCTTAATCTTTGCCATTGACTAACTGAAATATCTGCTACATATGTCAGACACTCAACAGGCCAAGTTAATGACTATAAGCTTCTTTAACCTTCACAGGAATGCTATAAGGAAGGTATTGTTATTCCCACTCTATAAACAGCATAACTGAGACTCAGAGAAGTTAAGTGGCAATGTCCAGCCCAGTGTCTGGGCTGCACTTTCATCTCAGTCTCTTGGCTTTCCATTAAGGATTCATTTCACTACCATGAAGGTGACCTATTTGGGCTTGGGCAAAGCAGCAGGACACCGACCAGGAGGGAGATCATTTTTCTTGAAAGGGACCCATGAGGCATGAGGGGGAGCATTGGAGCAAAGGTACTGAGGTTTTAGAGGTCTCTAGATAGGCTGTGAAGATGTAAAAAGTCTTAAATTGATTTTATTGGGCAAAGAAGTGGGAACCAGGCTTGCTGGGTGCCATGGCCGCCTCATTCCATTCCAGGAGACTACACAGAGAAACCTGGAGGCTTTTTCCCTCTCTATGGAGTTTGGGGAAAACTCAGAGTAAACAGGCACATAAAACCTACCTGACTAGTCATTGTAACCCCATAAAAGGTTAAGAAACAGTTGAAGGATGAGAAGAGAGAAATGAAGGGACTGTCGGTGCAGTCAACTTGTTTACTGCTGGCTTCTTATTTATTGGTGTCGTGTCTTCCATTTGTCAGGCTATAATGATAGTAGCTTTTATGAGTAAGCAATTTTTTAATGAACTTGTTCCAAATGTGTATTCCATTCTTGGAACTCTCTGTGCTCTGAAGCAGCTTCATAATTATTGCCTTTGGTGAAAGGGCCAGGCTCTCTCTGGCTTTTATGTAAGCAATTTCACTTGGTTTGCCTCTTCCTCTTTTAGTTTCAAGTGAATAAGATGAAGGGGTGGAGAAATATAATAATAGTTTTTTTAGAGTGCTTATTATATGCTAGGCATTGTCCTAGATGTTATGCATTTCCCTGCGTATTTTATCCTAACATTACTTGAGACTGAGGTATTTTTATAGCTCCCATTTTGCAGATGAAAAAACCGTGACTCAGAGAAGTTCAGTGAAGTGTCTAAAGTTACTCAGGTAGTAAGTGGTGGAGACAAGATCTGAACACAGGTCTGTCTGACCACACAACCTATGCTCCAACCCCTCTGCTGTATGGGGTGGACTGGGAGAGCTGTTCATGCCAGTGTATTCCTAGGTAGAGCTGGCAGTGGAAGGAGGACTTCAGGACACTCATTAATGCTGTGGAGTCATTTGCTATGTTGGCCCATGCAAGAGATGTAGTAATTAAGTGCTGATGGCTCCATAATTATAGATAATTTTCTGGTCTTTTGCTTTCATAAAGAGAACTAGAAAAGTTTAGAGAGCTTCCTAAACTTGTTGCTACCCATAATAATGCTGCCTTCTGTCTGGATGAATGACTGCGCCAATTATCCTAAAGCTTAAAATTTTTTCATATGGTAAATTGGCCTCATCTTTGCGACATGGACTGTTACCATTCTGTTTAAAACGCTGACTCCTTCCCAACTGGACTGAACCTGCTAGTAAGTCCTTGCTTCCAGGGCTGTCTCCTTCCTCTCCAACCTACGTACTGTTCACAAGTAGAGAGGGCCAATGTGTTCTATCACACCTGTCTTGCAACAGGAGCAATGTGGGACATAGATCTAAGACCAGTTCTGGACTCAGTTGCAGCTCAGATATCTGCTCCACCACTTACTCACTTTGTGACTTTGGGCCAGTCATTTAACCTCTCTGAATCTCTGTTTCCTCATTAGTAAAATGGGAATAATAGAAGAATGTCTACCTGATAGGGTTACTGTGAGAGTTAAATAAAAAGATGCATGTAAAAATGATTGGTTCAATAAATTCTAGCTACTGTTATTATCCTCTCAGCTTATATCTAAACTCTTCAGTTAAGAATTGGGAGGTCAGCCACAGTGGTTCAGGCCTGTGATGCCAGCATTTTGGGAGGCCGATGTGAGAGGATTGTCTGAGCTCATGGATTTGAGAACAGTCTGGGCAACTTGGCGAGACCTCATCTCTACAATAAATTAAAAAATTAGCCAGATGTGGTAGCACGTGCCTGTAGTTTCAGCTCCTTGAAAGGCTGAGGCAGAAGGATTGCCTGAGCCTAGCAGGTCAACGCTGGGGATGTCCACGAATGTGCCACTGCACTCCCTGGACAACAGAGTGAGACTCCAACTCAAAAAAAAAAAAAAAAAAAAAAGAATTGGGAGGCCGAGTGCAGTGGATCAAGACTGCAATCCCAGCACCTTGGGAGGCCGAAGTGGGACTATTTCTTGAGCTCAGGAGTTTGATACCAGTGTGGCACCAGAGTGAGACTTTGTCTCTACAAAAAATAAAAAAATATTTTAAAAAGCCGGATTTGGTGGCATATCCATTGTCCCAGCTACTTGAAAGACTGAGGCAGAAAGGTTACCTGACCCCAGAGGTAGAGGTCATTATGAGCTATGATCGTGTCACTGCACTCTAGCCTAGGAGACAAAGTAAGACTCTGACTTAAAAAAAAAATGTATGAACCACAAGTTGCTCCTGGTATCTTGCCTTACTTCAAGCAATGTTCAGGGAGTGGCAATAGTTAGGCTGTTTCTAGGAGCCTGCTTCTTCATGCCTTGTCATTTTGAATATCTCTTTATGGGAAAGTGTGTAAATAAGCAAAGTTTTTTAAAAGGCCCTCCATCGCCCACTCCTCTTGTCTTTTCCTTGGTGCATTGACTCTCCTTTTGCACCAGGGGCCCTCCTACTGATCCCTGCCTCCCCAAAGTAGGGAACATCCAGGCCTCTGGCCCTTACCTCTGGATTAAGACAGAGGCAGGTCCAGTAGATAGGTGAGAAAATGTGCTGGGTTTCACCCAGGAGTGAGTTTGTTTCCATCCAATTAGTTGGAAGATCGAACTTGATCTATGAAGAAGGCAGATTTATAGCTTGAGCTATAAATGACTACCTGAGCCTTATTGTAATACAAGATGAAATTACTCCAGTAGGGAATTGGGTGGACATTGGGCTGGTTTCTAATGATTCAGTTCCTTGTGATTTTCAGAGCCTGAATCTTTCCTAGCAGATAAAAGATAATTTGGAGAGCTGGGGAGGAAGAAGGCTGAAGTGTTTCCTTTTTCTTTCTTCTCCACCCCACCCCCTTTTACTGAGATATAATTATATTCCTCTATATACTGAAAGTAGGAATGTTCTGACAAATTCCCAACAAAAGGCCATGTAGACGACAATATCGTGGGGACAGATGGACGTCAATACAACCTCTACCCCTGTGGAAAGACTGTTTCCCTCCTCCTGGCTTCCCAGTTTTCCTTTCTCTGCCTCTGCTTTGCTGATTTACCTTTGTTTTGCTACCCCGTCCTTCCTGCTTCTGTCTCTTACTGTGTATTTATGTATCTTCCTGTGTTCCTTCCTACCCCCCACCCCCTTCCTCTCTTTCTCTTCCCTCCACATCCTCTTTGCCACTGCATCTCGTTTTCTGCATTATTTGCCTCCCTTCCCCTCGGGATCTTATTTCTGGTGCTCCTCTTTACCTCCTTTTCTTCCTCTGATTCTGGTTCATCATATCTTGAAAGAGCGTTTGATAACGTTTGCCTGACCCTGCCTGACATCGGGTGAGTGATTCTCCTCAGGCAGCTTTTGATGTGGTCTGTGTGTGATTGATGAAAGCTGCTCGATTTGCTCTTCAAAGCTCTGTTTATGGAGAGCTTGGATGCATCTCCTCAGGACTTCACTCTTTTTTTTCCCTCCAGTAACAAGTCCAAATTATAGGAAAAAGCCAGGCCACTTCCCATTTGTTCCTCGTCCTCACAGACCCCTTAAGAGCCACAAAATAAGGATCACATTGTACATATCACCTTTTTAAAAATTGTACTCCTTCCAAGAGTCCTCATGTCAAAGATTTTTAACCCATCAAGAAAGTTTTTTGGGTGACCTTCAATTTGAATGTAACCACTTTCAGCCCTACAGAGGACATTTAGATTTGGACACTGGGTAATAAAATAGAAGAAAAATGCTAATGCTGTTAAAACCGGAATCTGAACATATTATGTAATGTGGCCACTCAGGACATTTTCATTGTGAAATGAGAAGAGTAAAATCTAAATAATTTTCTGCAGTTTCTGGTTCCAGAAAGAACAGTGGTTCAAGTTCTTTCTAATACTAACTACCCTGACCCCAAAAGCACACGAGAAGATGAGACCTGTTTTTATTTGGCTTAGGTTTCCTGTAGAGCTGTTTCTATTTTTCAACCGAAGAAGAGGATTTATGTACCTGCACTAGATGGTTATGCATTCAACTTTTTCAAAGAGGGATGAACTAAATAATCTGTAGAAGTTCTATCTAGTTCTTAGATTCTATTTCTTAGATTCTGAGAAGATAATGCTTTAGATACAATAAATATATTGCAATGGAAGAACTATTGAGCTTCATCCTAGAATACCTGAGTCTAAATGTGGATTTGAGCAATTACAAGTTGAATAATTTTCAATAAATTTTTAAAAATATTTTCATGTGTTTTAACAACTTTACTAAGAGATAATTTATGTATCAAAAATTCAGCCATTGTAAGCGTACAGTTCAATAATTTTTATTTAATTTATAGTTGTGCAACTGTCACCACAATCCAGTTTTATAAAATTTTCCGTAATTTTTTTAGCATCTTTCTATTTCTCTCATCTTAAAATTAAACTTATATGGCAAATTGATGGGGAAAAAAATGACCATAATCCTTCAACCCATTGAGACATGATTTTGTTGCTTCTTTCATCAAGAGGTAGAATTGATTTCTTCAGTCCTTGAATTTGGAACTGACCTCGTTATTACCTTTGACCAATAAAGTGTGGTCTGAATGACATTGTGCCAGTTCAAGTTTGCATCAAAAGGCCTTGTATGTTTCCATTTGCTCTTTGGAACCCTGCTATCTCCATCACCAGTATACGGTTGGGCTAGTCTGCTAAAAAAAATAAAATTGTGTGAGTAGAGGCCTCAGTCATTCTGGCTGCCCTTCCTTAGGTCATCTGAGATCAGCTTCCCTGACCTACCTTCCAACTGACTACAAATGCATAAACATGACCCACAAAACTTGGCTGAGTCCAGCCTAAATCAGCAGAATTGGCCGGCCAACCTGTGAACCCAAGAAATAATAGAAGGTTATTATTTTAATATACTATGCTTTAGGGTGATTTGTCAAACATTATTACTGTGGCAATAAATAACTAATACAGTATAGTCATGGGGATTAATTTTTTAAAAACTATGGAAAAATCTACCTCTCTGCCTACCACATAGTGTGCCGCTCACTATATTTTAAAAATATGAAATTCAATAAACATGGATCATATATGTGAAAAGCATTATGTTTGAGGTTGTGAGGGATTCAGAACTGAAACAGACATGATATAAACCCTTAAGGGTTCAGTTCTAGTGGAAAAAACCAGACACACAAACAGCTATAATATGGGACAATCTGTCCCTCCACTACAATGTTTACATTGAAGTAGTCCCTCCATTGTCTGAAAATAACCATGTTCTTCTTTTCTTAGTATTTCAGTTTGTTCCAAAATATGTTCAAGGGATATGGCTTATTGAAAACCCCCTTAAACAGCACATTGACCAAAATTAAATTTTATTGGTATGTCCAAATACAGTGTTTGCATTTGTACAAAATAGTCTATATGACAGTTTGGCTGTATGAAATGTTTTATGTAGCCAAGGAAACAGAAAAGCCAGCATGAAATCAGAGCCAGGGTGGGGAGGAAAATGAAAAGGGGAGAGAGGTAGGTGGGAAAGTCCTAATATAAAAAATGAGCAGGAACTGTAATTTCAAGAATGCCTAAGGGACAGAGCACTGCCGTAGCAGATTATTTTTGTTCACCTCCAAAATATTCTAGAAGTTTGGGAGGCTGGGATAAGGTTGGAGGAGAGGAGGAAGGAATGGGGGTTTTGCCAAACAGGACCTCTGGCACCAGAAGTCGTGTGGCTGGTTGATTTCAAGCATATTGTCTGTCGCTCACCCCTGACCAGCAGGAAGGAGGCAACAACAACGTGTTCTTCTCAAAGCGGTTTATTCAGCCTTTACCCATGCCAGCTTCTTCTTCCTTCTTCTAGCTTCTTCTTCCCCGTTGTCCCGTACTTATATCCCTTGGTCTCCACCCACAAGTCCCGTACCAGCGTGTCAGCAGTTCATAGGCTCTGCAGCGTTGCACTTGCGCGGTGCGCAGTGAAGGAGGGCCCGGCGGTATATCATGCGCCTAATCATGGGACTTGGCAGAGGTCCCGGGTGCCATCTTGGCTCAGGCCGCGCTCTCCACAATTGTCTACATTCCTTCTTCTTCTCCAGGAAGCAGACCATCTGGGAAGTTTGATAGCACAATGCAAAGAGAGCTTGGGAGGCAAGGGCCCTAGTTCTAGTCCTAGCTCTGACACTGTAGAACTCTTGCTGCATGACCATGGACAAGTCACTTTCCCTTCCTGGGGTTTGACCTAGATGATTTCTCAGGTCTTTTTAATTCAAATATTCTGTAACTTCAGGTCTACTTCACTCAGTTGAAGGAGGAGATTAAAATCAGAGTAAACCAAAGTGATGTAAAGGCCTTGTGACAACACATTTGGACCCTTGGAAAATGCAGCAGTTCAGAAAACTAAAACAAAACAGAAGTGAATGGGTGATCCCTGCAGATCTGGGACCTCTCCCCACTTCTCCACTGAATGTATGGAGTCTAACCATGCCTGTCCCCAAGGACTCCAGAGGTCCTGAATGTTTCTGTGACCTGCCTGCTAGGTGAGCTCCCAGGTTCCTGGCCTCGGTCTGTTGAGAGTCCTAGAGCAAGGTGTGTTAAAAACTTTGCTTAAAAAGAACTTGAGCTTTAATAAGGGCTGTTTAAACAAGGGAAAATATTCAGATGTCTGGTGGGAGGATGGTGAATGAGAAGGTGTTTTTTTTTTTCTTTTTTCCAAGCAGTGGAAATAAAAGAAATACAAAGAGTAAATAAAGATAGCTCTTTGCAACAAGAAACTCTCTGAAGCTAGAATTAAATCAGCACTACGAGTGCTGGTTAGGGCATTTTTTTAGGATGACAAGTGTCAATGATTTCAGAACAATTTCTAGGATGTTTATTGGGGAAACACAATTCTTATCACCTCCAAAAGAACCTTAGGAAGTCGTGAAGGAAGAAGCAAGAAGCCCCAGCTCCAGAAACCTCTGCCTTGGTCAGGATCATCAAGAGTTGACCTGTTTCTCCTTCTGTGAGGAGTGAATTCCTGACTGCAAGCCTTCAAATCAGGTCCAGCACAACATTTCTCCAGGGAATCAAACTGAAATAGATGAATGTCTCACTCTGAAGTCATTTGTCTTCCAACAAGTTGTCTGCGAGTTGGATGACTCCTGTCCCCCTTGACTAGGGTGGCAGTAAAGGAGAGGCCGCATGACTGTACAATGACCACCACAAGGCTGCGCCACCAGAAGCCAGGTCCAGGGATCACTTGTGAAACGTGATTATATTTAGTTGCCTTTTCATCTCAAAAAACACACAACAGAGTACAGATGCTTCTCAATTTATGGTAAGGTTACGTCTCAATAAACCCATCATAAGCTGAAAATATTTAATACACCTAAAATGCCAAACATTATAGCTTAGTCTCTTCTAATTTAAATATGCTCAGAGCAATTACATTAGACAATAGTTGGGCAAAATAATCTAACACAAAGTCTATTTTATAATAAAGTACTTAATATCTCGTGTAATGATTAAATATTGTACTGAATATGAAGAACATAATAGTATATGGGTACTCAAAATATGGTTTCTATTAAACACATGTTGTTTTTGCATCACTATAAAGTCAAAAAAATTTAAGTCAAACCATCACAAGTTGTGGGACCATCTATTAAAACAGCAGACTTCAGGTTATTGTTCTTTTTCCATGGTATCATTCTTTTGTCTTTGCATTCCTCTGTCTTCTTTTTCCAGTACCACTTTCTCTCACCCTCTGGATCAGTGGATTGCTGAAGCCTTGCTAGTCACTACAGATGGCCAATACTTAGTGGTGTAAAACAACCATTGTACTCAGTTCACAGAGTCTGTGGGCCAGGGATTTAAACAGGGTATAGCAGGGACTAATTATCTCTGCTCCACAACATTTGTAGCTTTACCTGGGAAGACTCAAAAGCTGAAGGAGGAAATCCAAGGCTGTGACAGCTGGGATCATGAGGAGGCTGATCCATACTGAAGTTTGGTAAGTGAAACTGTTTCTGGACTGGGACCTTAGTGGTGACCTTTAGTCAGCAAACCATAGATAGCCACTCCAGATTGCTGAGTTTCCTCACTGCATGGTAGTCTCAGGCAGTTGAATTTCTTACCCAGTGGCTCAAGGTTCAGAGCTCCCAGTACAAGTGTTCCAGAGAACAAGATGGAAGCTGCAAGATTCCATCTGTAGTCTCTTGATTCCAAGCAAGTCAGAAACCCAATCAGATTCAAGGGGGAGTGATATAGGCCTTACCTACATTGTCACATTGTTATCACTCATAGTCCATAATTTACATTAAGGCTCATTCTTACTGTTGTGGATTCTATGGGCTTGAATAAATATATAATATAATGACATGTATCCACTATTATAGTGTCAAACAGAGTAGTTCACTGCACTAAAAATCCTTTGTGCTCTGCATATTTGTGTTTTAAAACCCTCACAGTAACCCATGTTACCAAACCTGAAAGAGGCCCCCCTATCACTTTATGTCAGTTTCCCTATAAGGGTCTCCTCCCCTCCACATTTCAGATCCCAGGACACCTTGAAGGTGACCATGGGGAAGTTGCCATAGTGTTTCTCGGTTCTTTGGCCATGGTTGAATTTAAAAATGGCAGATTTTCTGGGGGAATCCTTCTTCCCATTTCTCTTCCCCAACCCCTGTCACTCCACCACCACTTGCCCCTGCACCGACACTCTGCTTTACTGACTATTTTGTGGGTCCCCAGGAATGGTTCTGTACCACCTTGTGTGTCCTTGTAGAATGAATTAAATGCTAGTGTTCTATATAGAGACTCAGCACAGATCTCTTCTTTGGTAATACCTCCATGTCAAGCTCTTGACTCATTATACTTGACTAAAATGATTTCTTCCTCATGGAGTGACTTGGGGAAGAAAGGCTGTCAAATATGTTCTAGAACCTAACACAGAGCCTAGCAGGGGGAACTTGCTCAGTCAGTTAATGCTGAATAAATTAACCCTAGGTGACTTATGGGCTGTGATTCAGTCTGACTCACCAGAGGATTTGGGTGCATTTGACCATGAAAAGTCCTGCATATCTCCAGAGGGGAACAGGGGTGTGTGTGTGTGTGTGTGTGTGTGTGTGTGTGTGTGTGTGTGTGTGTGTGTTGGGGGTGGTGGTAGAGAGTGTGCATGTGTGGTTTTGGTTGCTGGGGATGGGTGGGAATGGCCATGTGGTATGATATTATGGGTTGAGGCCAGCAGCACTTCCCAACAGAGTGATTACCTGGTCTTCTGGTAATGTGTCTTTGCTTTCTTATCTCTAGAATTTGGAAAGTTCACTGGACACACTGAACAAAATGTCAGGTCACTTGTAGAAGTTCTAGAAGGCTCATATCACTGCTGCTTCCTTTTTTCCTCCCCAAAGTGTCTGGATAAGTCACCAGAAACTCTGGTTAAGCCTGACCTCACTTGAAAGAACTTGTTTATAAAAGTGAAGGTCTAGGATAGTGGGAGAAACAACAAGAGTAACTGCATTAATCAATATTCTGGAGATGCTGGATTCCTAGGAAAGCTTTTAAGAATGACCTTTTCATGTATTTCTCATTTAAAGAAAAGGGAAGGAATGAAGGGAGGGAGGGAGGGAGGAAAAGACTTCCAGGTTTCATTGCAGCTGGGGAGCTACTTGTTGGGACAGTACATCCATGGGGAAAAGGGACTGCAAACTGACTGCAGCAGTTTGTCTGACTGAAATGAGCTTGCTTCTTTTGCTTTGTTTTTCATCATTTCCTTGCAGATACACAGCCCTATGTGAATCAACTCTCTGTGCCCAGACGTCAGCACTGCCGAAGGCTTTTACATATGTTACTTCTCAAAGGAACAACATCCCTATGAGACATGGATTGTTATCTCCAATCTACCTATGAGAAAATTGAGGCCCAGAGACGTGAATTAAACTACCCAGGACACACCGTCAATAAGTAGATGAACCAGATCATGTATTCATACAATATATGTAGAAGGCAACGTATTAAGCTATGGAGATGAAAAAAAAGATAAATAAGATGAGTTGTTCTGGTCTACATAATGTTCAAAAGTCTAGATGAGGAAGACAGGTATACAACAACATAGTAAGTTCACAATAGAGCTATACATAGGGCATTAGGGGAAGCACCAAGAGGGACATCTAATGCAGTGGGGATGGTCAGTGAAGACTTCCTGGAGGAAGTGATGCTTGAGCTGAGTGCTAAGACTAGGTAGCAGTTAGTTCAGTGAAGACAAGCTGTGGAGCAGAAAAAAACATTCCAGAAAGATTAGGCAGCATGAGTAAAGCATGGAATTAAAATACAGCAAGATATTATGGAACTATAAGCAGCTCTGTGTCGCACTGGGGCTGGTCTGACTGGGGTTTATCTGACTTGCAAATGCAAGTGCACTTCCCACTGTGCTCCTCTTCAACTAATTGATTTTGGAGGGCTTAGCATGTGTAGTACTTAAGGGAGTCCTTGGGCCTCAGTCCTCATGTCTAAGTCTTTTAGGAATTAGCAGAACCCAGGATGCGGTTGCTAGAACTTTTATATTGTGACTTAATGGGACCCACCCCTAGGGAATTCACTGCAGGCTTAAAGGGGATCAGGAGGTAGCTGTGCCAAAGGCCACTGGCTAACTGAGGGAAAGTCAATCCATCCCACAGTGCTCCGTGCCTGCCTCACAGCATTTTGGAAAATGTAGGCCAGAGATCATCAGGAAACAATGGCTGCTGGGTTCACTGCCATAAGCAAGAAATGATGAGTCAGAATGAAGCAACAGTTACACACACCAACAGGTCCAGTTGGCAGTGGATGAAGATATTACCTCAGCGAAAGACCAGGGCTGACAATGGGTGAGATCTACGTGCCAAAGATCTGCTATGTTCTTTCTTTTTTTGTGGCTATGGTGGCAGTGAGGGAGGGAAGGGTGGAAGTGGGAGGCGGTAGGGAGACACATGATACATGCTTTGCATTTCTAGTAAGGATACTCTTTTTAAATTGGCCTCACCATTTGGTGTTTTTATTCCTCCTTTAATAAGTCTTTTCATGGTGTCACTTGGAGAGGATCTGAGGATGGAGACTCTTGGGGTCTGTCAGGAAATATCTTATCCCATAACCAAAGCCTAATGCTAATAGGAGGAGTTTCTGTCCTGCTGGGAGAAGTTCTACAGGAAGGATAAATGTGACCAGATAAATGAAGGGGATCTTTACAAGAAATCTTTTCTGGTTTTGGACCTGGAATCATACAACTAGGAAGTCGTCTTTGTTATTTTACATGTCACGAAACTGAGTTGAATATAAGAGGAAGGTGACTTGCCAAAGGTAAGAATTGAATTAGACATAGAACCAGAATAGAACTAAGTTTCTTCACTCCAAACGCAATGCCTTGACCAGCTTTCCATGTTGCTTCCTTGCCCATATAGCTTCCTGCTTCCTGCTTAAGATACTGTTTAATCATCTTTTTAAAGAGTATTGCCAATTATCTTTATTTACTAAAAGAAGACAGTTGAAGGACTATATCTTATTGGTATTTGTAGGCTTGGCTCGATCTAATTCAGAATTGACACTAAAAATGTCCCTATAATATTTCTACCCTTGAATATGCACATAGAGACCTCATTGAGAACTGAGATTTGGTGGATCATTTTGATTTAAGTGAGATCTCACATTTAACAAGTCTTTCTGGGCATTATTTTGCCTGGACCCTATTCAAATATAGCTATATTTTCAGGGTTGTTTTTGTATTCATAATTCTTGACAGGAAAATCCTCTCATCTAATCTTTGTTTGATTTCTTTGTTTCAGGAGATGATCTAGCATGTCTAATAGAGCAACAAGTCACGTCCCATGGCTTCAGGCCTGCTATTTCATAGCATACCAAAATCAACCACAAGCCTTTGCCTCCAACCTCACCCATGTCAAGAAGGGTGGAGATGGGACTGCCCTCTGGGGAGGAGGATCTATGACCAAATGGGTATACTTTTCTTGATTCCTCCAGGTTTCCCCAGAGAGGAAGCATTCTTGAGTGATGGGGAACAGAGAGCGCTGAGATTAACTTTCATTGAAGCAAGGCCAGCTCAGGTCTAGGGAAGAACTGTCCACCTGAAGGTTGCTGGAATATTGGTGAAACATCACTTCTTTCTAAATGAACATAGGCAACTTCACCCTCAAATGTGACTCCCTGGTATAATGAGTATTCTGAATTAAAGGCCCTTTAATCAACAGAAGTTGGAAGAAACTTTTATCTATACAAAGACTGGACAGACTCAACAAGGAGGACAGTTATTTTTCCTTCTCTCTTCCACACCTGTCTCTCAGTTCTCTACTTCTCCAAGAGCACAGGATAAGTTGTTCTCTAAAGTTCCCTTATCTGCCTAAAATCTAGACCTACCAAAGAAATATGTCTGATCCCTTCCCTGAGTATTTTCATTAACTGAACTCATATCGCAGGAAGAAAGACTAAAGTTTGTCAACAAACCTAGACAGACTTTTGTCACAAACCATTGTCTGCTCTGTGAGTCCAACAGACTTTGTCCCAGGTCATTGTATGTTCTTTAAGCCCATTGAATTCTCCTAAAAAATCATTTACTATCCCCTCCTAGAATTGTGGTGTATACTTCCTTGTCTCCCTTTCCCCTAGAAGTAGGATATAGAAACATCACACTCCATTGGCACATTGGGCCTTTACTCTGTGCATGGTGTCTTCTCCATGCATGCTAATAAATTTGTATGCCCTTTCTCTTATTAATCTGCCTTTTGTGAGGTGATTTCTCAGCAAAACTTCATTGCTATTTGATCCATTCATTTGAGATAAGAAAGACACTCCTTGGGGATAATTTAGATCAGTAGTATTCAACCTTCTTAGTGAGAAGAGCACATTTTAATCTAAAAAAATTTATAGTTCTGCAGATAAAAATACACTTAACAATGCGTTGGTAGAGCAAATGTTTAATAGCAGACAGAGACTACCACCTTTAATTCTATTAATCACAACCTTATCTATATAATATTCCAAATCTGAGTTTCTGCTCTTACTCTGTTTCTGCAGCTGTGCCTGTCTTCACCGCTGGACTGGAAGCACCCTGAGGACAGAGTCAGTTTGACTTATTCAGTATCTATTGTACACTCAGCACCTAGCACAGTTCCTGGCACAAAGCAGCACTTTATAAATATTGGTAAAATGAATGACTAAATTCATTGAAAGTGAATATATGTCCTTGAATCATGCTACTTAGCCAATCTATTGACCCTGATTTATGCAAATGGGCCCCAGGATCCACAGATAGGGAACCATGGGCTTAGATTTATGTCCTTGTGTCCAATATTGTGCTCCATTTTCTTTATAGGGAGCTTAATGTTGAGTAGTCCACAAACATTGATCTTTGTGTTGAGAAACAAATGATGTTTAAAGGCAGGAGCCTGAACCAGGTGACCTTCCAAGATCCTTCCCAAAATGGAAAGTCCATGAAAAGGACAGCATGACTAGCTTAAAGAAGGCTGGAACTTCCTGACACCCACAAGGACAGGGATGTCGATGACAGCTTCTCTCAAGAGCCAGCTTCTAACTTCTGTAGGAACAAAAAGTCTGGGAACCTCTAGGCAGACTGGTTGTTATTTCAACCCCAACCAGGTCTGCAAAGGTACTTTGCCTGTTTCCTCTGTCAACCTATTTGTACAGAGTGTTGATAACCAAAGTGACACACAGTAAATACTCTTTGTCTTATAAGACATTTGCTGGGAGTGGAGATGAGAAGGGAAATATAGGAGTTGAAAGAAAGAAATGCTGAGCTTGAAAAGGTGCATGTATACGTACCTCTCAGAATGTATGTGTGTTAACATTTACAAGCTGACATCTCTCTTTCCACTTTAGACAGCAGCTCCTTCTCTTGATTCTCTGACTTGTTTCTATTCTCTACAAACAAAGAAAGAATGATATTCCAGGTGTGAACAAATCAGGGAGGCTTCCTGTTTAAGGTTCAGACATTCATAGCCCTGAGGAAATGACTAAAAGAGAGGAGAAGAGAGCAAGAAAGAGGAAAAACAGAATCTTCACCACCTGCTATTTAGTGATTAGCTCCCAGATAAGGAAGGCAAAGATGCATTCCAGGAGCTCAGAACTTGCCCAGGCAGAGCTCAGGGTAGGGGAGGGCTTGGAGAAGGGTGAAGCCAGAAGTTGGAGGGGGAAACTGGGTTACTGAAAGCACTGCCTATCAATTTTCTCTCCAAGTGCCTTCATTTTACAGTGTTCTTAAAATTTACAGTCCCTCACTTCACCTTTATATATTTACCCTACCTCGCCTACTTTGGTTTATGTAAAGGAATCTTGTAAAGACTAGCTCTTCCACTAACTAGCTGTGTATCCCTGGTCAAATCACTTACCATCTCAGATACAGGTCTAGTGACTACTGTCTCTTGAGTTTAAACAGCTTAATCCAAAAGCTTATGGAAAGAAGCCAACAACAACAACCAAAAAAAAAAAAAAAAAAAATCCCATAATGCCAGGCAGGGAAGCCCTGGTGAGCTTTGGGTGAGCAGCCTGTACTCTAGTTCTTACACACATGCACTCCAGGCTGTGTGACTAAACCACAAACGACAAGCAAATGCTTATTCATTCACTTATTGAGGAGCAGGCTGCTCAGTTGTGGTGTTTTTCTTTCACAGAAGGGAAGAAAATAATTTCCGCGTGGCCTATTCTGCATGTGGCACCTGTAGCTGCAAATATGACTCAGGTTCTGAGCAGAAGGGCAGAAGGCTGTGTACTTGCCAGGGGTGCATGGCCTCTTCTCTCATTAGCCTTTCCTGCTCCCTTTGTTCTTATGACTGAGGGTGCCTTGTCCTTGACAACAGCAATGTGTTCAATTTTTCCAACATGGTGAGGTCAGCACATTTCCTTCTAGTCTCTAGAGCAGGTAAGAGGCATCAAGCCCTGACAGATACAAGATCAAATTACTAATTCACCCTGATTTTCATTTTGCATTGTCTCCCATTAAAAAAAAATCAATGTGGAGCCATGAACAATTATGCCAGTGTAGAAAATAAATACTCTGGTAATTAAAAACTGGAAATCACTAGCTTTGAAATTTCTCCAAAAATATATCCCCAGATGTCATGTAAACGCCAATCAAACATGGACTGTAAAATTCAAACTGTAGACATTACCTTGTAAAGTGTGCACAGATGTAGCAGCAGAAGAGATTCTCACAGCTTAGAAATGCAAGACTTCTGCTTCTTTTTTTTTTCTTTCTGTCTTTTTTTTTGAAGGTGGGTGGGGGGATGAGCATCAAACTATTCATTTCAATATGTAATTTGTCTCAAAGAATTTCTGACTTAATTTATTTTCTCACCAACCTACATCCTATTCAAAAAACATTTATTGAAACTTGAACAATCTACTTTTGGTTGACGAGTGCTAATAGGTGCAATGTTATCCCTGTCAACTTGTAAGATCGCCTACTGAGCTTGGAGCCAAACAGAAAAAAGGAAATTAAACTGGAGTTTGAATTTTTTCCTTCTACATTCTCAACCATAGTTGGATGTGGACAGTGCTTAATGAGAAACAAATTGCACTGTGGGCTTTTCTGTATTTAATGTTTTTTTAAATTAAAGTTGGAAGATGTTTGCATCTTAAATCTTAATATTGGATGTATCTCTAATGCAGAGGAGATATATCCATATAAAAACAAAGTCAAAAAGTCTCTTTTTCAATAACTCTTTGCTAGTTTTGGGATTAAACAAATAATTGCAGTGAAAAATGACAAATAACATTGATTTTGAATTCTGTTTTATTTTTCCCAAAAGACCAGTCTCTCTGCTCTCTTGAATTCCACAAATAGATGAATTTCCCTGAAAAAACTTAACAGCATCATATCATTTCTAATTCGAGAGCTTTTGTCTGGAGTATCTAATAGATGGGAGGAAATAGGAGAGTGTACATGAGTGTATGTGTGCGTGCATACTCCTTATGTGTATGTGTGTAGTACCAAGGATCACTACTGTACCAAAATACACTACTTTGGATAAATCAGAAAATTTGATCAAATGGTTAGCTCATCATTACCTCTTTCTCCTTTTTTGATTTCTGGTTAACTAAGAGAAAGTGGCCAGTAAGTGTTAACACTCTAGACTTCACTGGCCAGTAGGGTTTGTATCAAAGATTATCTCTTATGTAGATTACTTCTGCTACATCTATAAGCACAACTGAAGTTCAGTTGCTTTTCAGTTTGCTCATTCATCCATGCATACAACAGGAAATAATGAAGTACTAACCCTGTACTAGGCAGTTTTCTTGCAGCTACAGATATTACAAAGGATAAGACAGAGGAGACTCCTAACCTCATGGGGTTACAGTCTAGTGTGAGAAGACAGCCAATGAACAAAATAAATAAATAAGATAATCTAGCCGGGCTCAGTGGCTCAACCTGTAATCCCACGCCTTTGGGAGGCTGAGGTGAGTGGATTGCCTGAGCCCGCCAGTTCAAGACCCACCTGGGCAATCTGGTGAGACCTCATCTCTACAATAAATCAAAAATTAGCCGGGCATGGTAGCGCACGCCTGTAGTTCCAGCTACTTGGAAGGTTGAGGTGGAAGGATCTCTGGAGCCCAGCAGGTCGAGGCTGCGGTGACCGGAAGCGGCCACTGCACTCCAGTCTGGGCAACAGAGTGAGATTCCAATTCAAAAAAAAAAAAAAAAAAAAAAAAGGATAATCTTAGGTCTTCATAGTTATTATGGAAATTTAAAAAGCAGAGAGACATGATAATCAATGGGTGTATATACATAAGACACTATTTGGGTAGGAATAACAGAGAAGCATTCTCCAAGAAGGTGATGTGTGAAGGCAGCCAAGAGGTAGGGGTAGGGTGACATCCAGGGAAGAGAGTTTCAAAAGAAACAGTGAAGGACAGCACCTCCAAAGGGCAAGCTTAGTTTGGTCAAGTAAGTTGCTTCACACTACATTCTTATGAAGAGGATTTTCTTGACCTATTTATGAACTAAGTGGGAAGTTGTACTGTGATAGGAATAAATGAAAAAATCTGGGGTACTTTATTAAAGAAAACTGAGGTGCTATTCTCTCTAGAGGTAAAGGATGTGCTGGAGAAGTTGAAAAACTTAAGGGTCCTGGTACCATCTTTGCCAGTAGCAGGTTATGTACCACTGAGAAAGTTCCTTCTCCTTTCTGATTTCAGTTTCTTCTTGAAATAAGATGTTGGATTGAGTGATATTTAATTACCTTCCAATGCAGACAATTTCTGAGCTCTCTAAGAACAGAAGCTAGAGCTGTTTGAGGGCATACTATTAATATGGACTCACTAAGATGTTCAAAGCCATACCTTGAGTAAAAACAAGCACATGAACTGGATAATACTTGACCAACTCTTCCTAGAGTCCAAAGGAGCCATACTCAGACACTTAGTATCTTTTAATCTCCTCAAGTCTCCTCACATTGGTCATGCTATGACTCAAGTCAGTAGGAAATCCTGACAGGCAACCAATGGAGTGCATTCCATATGGATTGACCAGATCTTCCAGTGCACATCGAAATGAGGCATATTGTCCATATGTAATTGTACGAGAGGTGGCAGGTCTGTCTGAGGGCAGAGAAGGGGCAGACAGGAGACCTAGGGTCTCAATCTTTAATAGTAAATAATCCCTCCTAAGAAAAACCTTTGGTTAAAGGCAGCCCTTTACTGCAATTCCTTGTTCCTGGAATGAAAGCTGTTGTTTTGATTCTTGCAGTAATGAGCAGAGAATCTCATGGCTATTTCCTCTTCTGTTGGGTCTGTTTTATGGTGTTCTAACAGTTCAGTATGAGAGATATCCCAAAGCCCAGAAATGGGACAAGGGGGTATCATTCATATACATATTTTGAGCATCCTTACTAAGTGTAAGAAGAATCTAGAAAGACACATAGTGAATCAGAAATAGTCCTTGATCTCAAATACCCCCTAACCCTCAAGTCTAGACCTTATACACAGAAACCTAGCACTAACACAAGTCAGAGAGAGAGAGAAGTAGAAGTCAGAGATGTAAAGAAGGGAGTGGTAGTGAATGAGTTGACATTTGGAGTCAGTCCTCAGGGATAATTAGAGTTTCAAAGGTCAGAGACAGGGTCAAAGAAAGGCATTCCCCAACAAGGGAACAGAATGAGTAAAGGCTGGGCACAGTATGGAGCTTTCAGAAAAAAATATGAATTCATACAGGCTCCAAAAGGAGGGATTCACAGAGGTTTAAATCTAAACATGAGCTTGACACAAAGGAAGCCAGAGCTCTGTCACTGTGGAAAGCAGTTACTTTTGGTCCTGGTGTTTCCAGCTCCTATTCCAGAAGAGACACAGCAGCTGCCCCCACCCGCAACCACTCCTACAGAAACTGACAAGGAGGGCAGGACTGTGGTTTTCAGTCGCTAAATTGTATCATTTGTGATCAGGGAAATATTTTTAAATTGTATCCATTTTGGAGTTCTGATGATTTGTTTCAGAGTTGGAAATTAACTTTAATTTCAGGATTTGTCATTGTTCATTTGCTGCAATTTCTTAATGCCATTTCAACCTCACTGTCCTCCATCTAGACATACTTCACGCAGACACACATCTTTGGAAATGTCCTATTTCCTCTCTGATTTTTGTCATTTGGGCTTCCACAAAAATTGCCAGTTGTCTCACCATTCTTTATCACTCAGATGTCTCTGACAAACAAAACCACACGTTTCCCGACCTCAATCCTTATCTGATCATTTGCATTATCAGGAAGGCTTTGTCCCTGTTAATTCTACCTTATCATTCCCATCAATTTTTTTTTCATCTCAGCTCTGTGGCAACCAATTGCTCAGATTCACTCTCAATATGTATTTGATGGTTACACAGAATTTCACTATCTAGTTATGTTCTGGTCTTCTTAGTTTGTTATCTATATATTCAGTCTCTTGGCAGTGTCAATGTTGGTAGTTAAGTAAAGTTGTCTTTTATTATCCTATTTACAGTCACATAGTAACAATAATGGTAATAAGGAATAGCTTGTATCATGTAAGGCTTTAATAGAAGACCCTCAATACTCAAGGCAACGTGTGAAGTAAATTATCCCATTTTACCAAGTGAGGAAACTGAGGCGTCAAGAGATTAAGTGACTTGTTTAAGGTTACTCTAATAGTAAAAGAGTGACAGGGCTCAAACTCTGACTATTGCACAGAGTTGGTGGACATAAAGCGTGTCCACCTATGCTTCCCAGAGAACCTCTAAACCAGAGATTCACAAACACCAGTGGCTTTTACAATTACCCAGGAGACTTGGTAAAATGCAGAGTCTCTCCATCTCCCAGCCAGTATGTTCTAATGTGATGGGGCCCTAGGATCTGATCATACACAGATCCCTGATGTTATGGTTGCAGGAACTTGTGTTGAGAAATTGCCAAGCAAAGTGGAGAAGCTTCAGTCTAATAGCCTAAAAATGACCCCTTTTTTCATTTAAACTTCATTGTATATAACTTTGAGTTCATTCAGGGAAAGAGTTTGTATTCTGTATTAGTTCTTATAAAATATCACTTTAATCTTATTTTAAATGGCTGCATTTCTGGAAGAGACCATTTTATTCCAAAGAGAATTTCATTTCTGATCATTTCAGATAGGTCTCTTACTTTAACTCTCCCCTCCCTTCTTTTAATATGACATCATAATCCTCTTCACATCTAGATTTTGTGTTATATTGGTGTTTGTTCATGGAATATTGCCAGGGTTAGCATTAATGATGAAGATTTCAGAATTGTATACTAAATGAGAGTAAAATTCAGATAAGGACCCAAATGGAAAACGTGCATTTAAATATTTGAAAATATTTCTATTTCTTTTTTCAGCAAAAGAAGATGTTGATTTATATAGGTATTTTAGGGGATGCATTTGACAATATTTATCATCTTAAGAACTATTCAGGTAAATCCTGCTCGTCAGAACTCCAAAGAGGTTAGAGCAATAGATTAAAAAAAAAATGAGTCCAGCTTTGATTTCCTTATGTAAATATTTCCTCTAGATATGTCCATTATGCCAAACGTAATGGTTCTAATAACTACTCCAGACCCATCTAATTCAATTTAATTCCCCATGATCAAAAAATGCAAAACAACTGTTTGAAAGACAGAGATTAGCTTCATTTCTACTACTAAAAGAAATGAGAAAGTTATTAAAGAGATGAGATCTCAGACAGAGCTTCAATATTGATCTCATCTCCCTTAAGTTTGATCTTGTGCAAAGTAAGTATATAGAGTGAGGACTGGGTATGAAAATGTGCTTTTGTAAGATCCAAGAAAACTGGAACACATCATCTGTATTCATCCCCTCTTTGGCAAGCATATTCCTACCCACCACTTTTAAATATTTGGATCAATACAAAGATTTAAGCTCAGTTTTCAAACCATTGTCTCATAGCCATATTTTCTCACAAACTGTGGCCTTACCCCCTTGCACACTGAGACAACAGATTTCATATAAATATCTTCCTTCCATGGAACAAAATGTAAACTGTCTCTTTATATATTTAACTTTATCTTGAGAAAACTAAAAAAGCTGAGATTTGGGCAATGCACGTCAAACCCAGTCCGATGGAAAACATCCTTTTGTCATCTACACTCTTGTTCACACTGATACTCTCTTTTAAAAAAAAAATAATTATTTTTATTTTAAAGATGTGGGGTACAATTCAGGGTTAGGTATACAAATGTTCATTATGCAAGTACCCTTGTTGATGAGGTATGCCCCCCTTTCCCTGGCAGATTCCCACTACTGCCAATCCTTTTCTTATAGTATTATAATTGTTCGAGGTCTGCTTATAAGTGAGAACATGTGATACTCAGTTCTTTGTTTCTGTGATAGGTCACTCTGTATTATAGATTCTAAGTCCATCCAGGTTGCTGTGAAGTTCATAATTTTGTCCTTTATGGCTGCATAATATTCCACTGTGTATATGTACCATAAATTTTTTATCCAGTCCTCTTTTGATGGGCAGCATGGTTGGTTCCATGTTTTTGCTATTGTGAACAATGCTGCAATAAACATACCTGTGCAGGTAACTGATACTCTCTTTATGTCCTTTCCATGGGTCTTAAACCACCTTGCGGACCTTGGTGGGATACTTTTCACCCACTTCTCCCACATGTTGACTCCATCCATAGCGAGCTGGCATTAGGGCTTTTGTACTTGTATTTCATTTGGGAGCAACATTCTTCAAGCAGCGACAAGAGACTCAGCATCAGTTAATGAATGCTCTTGGTAGTGGGAACTCAGCTAAGCTCTGGGAGCACAAAGACGTATGAGATGGGTTCTCCATCTCTTTAAAACAATCACCTTTAATTAGAGGCAATGGGTATAACAACAAAAATAGCCCCTGTTCATGGGGCATTTGCTTTGTGCCATCTCCAAATACAATTAATTTTTATCTTCACAACAATCTTATGAGATGCTGTTATTCCTATTTTTCAGATGAAGACATCTGAACTTCTAGTGAGTACTTATCACCCTGGTCTGTCTGACATAAACACCTTTTCACTATGTGCTACATTAGTTGCAAATATAAATAAATTTTGATGACTGAGGACCAGAAAAGATCAACAGAAAAAGAAATTCATCTCCAGGGTCAGAGGGATTAAATTGGAAGCTAGAAGGCTGTATCCCTTCTGGTGTGGCAGTGCCTCTTTTTTTAATGACTTCCCCATGCAGGCAAAATTCTCCAGAAGAATGCTGTTGACAGCCTTCAATGCATCATAAATAATGTCCCAGGTGCTCAACTACCAGCCTTTATCACAGTCCTCTGGAAACTTTGCAAAAGCCTTCAAAATTAACCCCTTCTCAACTAACATCTCATTCCCTGCCCCTCATTTTGAATTCAGCATCATTCATTCATATTTGATGGTTGCTTTGTAAGTGTTCTAAAACATTTTCGGTAAGCAATTGCTAGCTCAAGTGGGTGCTACCAGCACAGAGTCCTGATCTATTGTTTCTATGTAGTTGATATCTAACACCTCTACAAATGCTTTGTCTGTTTGTTGATAGAAGAGAAAGGCCAACTAAAAGGTTTCTTAATGTTTCCTTTAAGACTGAACTGTGTTTTATCTGTTTCAGTATCCTTGGTTCCTAACACAGTAGGGCCCAGGACAGATGCTCATAAGACGTGATGGGCTAAACTAAATGTACAGCCAATTTTGCTAAGCTCTGTGACAGGGAAATACAGATGCCCCTCAAATAAATCATGCTTTAGTCAGGAAAGACTTGATTCTGAAGATGAATTAAAGTAAGTATACATACAACTATAACACAATGCAGAACAAGGTAAGGTAGCATAAGAAGGATACCAAATGCCAGGGCAGTTTAGAGGTTGGGGAGATCTTATCAAATTATCTAAAAGGGAGAGCTTTATATACTCTCCAAACTGATCACAGCTATTATAACTTGGCACCTGGGAGGTGTCAGGTTGTTGTACTCAGTAGTTGTAGTGGGAGGTACAGCATGGATAAACTGTTTATACTTTCCAAGTTTGACTGAATATCTGTTACAATAAATTAATTTCTCTTGCAATTAAAATTTAAAAAAGAAATGATTTCATGGTAAAGGCAGCATGAAACTGGGTTTGGAAACCTCTGTGGATGGACTGAGGTTAGGAAGGATAATCTTAGACTGAGGACTCAGCACAACAGGAAGCACAAAGACAGACAACACTTGAAAAGCTTAAGGGAGTCAGAGCTAGAAAGGTTGGGCTGGAGTGCTGGACATGGGCATGGATGCAGGGGCAGGAAACGCTAGCCAGAAGAGAATGTCAGGGCCATGTTGTGAGGGTAAACACGTTCTCACTTCCACTGAGTTCATTTCTCTGTGGAAGCTTCTGGGGTCTTCGAAGCTGAGCGAGGTGCAGTGGTGGCTAGGCTTGAAAGGAGTCATCTTGGACTCAACTCAGGACTTGGATGTGAACTGGAGGAGTTCTTCCTTCCTGAGTTTAATGGCCTGGTGCTTCTAAATGCTAAGGACGAGACCCTGCTCCATGGGCCAGCCTATCTAGTACCACTACCCAAAGGACTGACTCATGATAGATTTTCTAAGAAATATGACTAGAAGAGAAGGGAGATGATAGGCACCCCTCAATTCACCTATAGGCTCTCCCCTTTACTGTTGGTCATGGAAAGCCAAGGTGGACACTGAGATTTTCTCAGTTTCATATTTCTTTGCATCAGGAAAATAAAGCTTTCTTAAATGTTCATATTCTTTCCCTTCTCTTCCTTATTCTTCTCCCTTCCAGTTAAATATGTCTCAAACATAAACACACAAACACACAACGTGCTCACTCACTCACTCCATCCCTTTCCCTTGATACCCAGTCTCTGTTGGGAGCAATAAGGGCAAAAACTCAATTAATTTCTATGAAATATCCATCTACTGCTTTACTCAGTAATAGACTTTTCATCTATCAGGGTTCTCCATCAGCTACCTCCTGTGTCTTTAATCATTTCCTAACATTTTGGTTTGCTCTGTGCTGTCATTCTGAGTGCCCATCTCCCCTTCCCCTTGCTTTTGTTTTTTATTATTATTACTTTTAAACCCCGAAAGGAAAATCCATTACCTGTTCCTGGAACCTAACCCCTTCATTGATGCCCTTTTACATTTCCAAGTTTTTCTTTGAGTGATCTGTGTGTTTTGTTTACAAAAATTTTTGAGCAAAGAAAACCTATAGGCAACAAAAGGTTCCTAAGTAAATATGGTTCTATTTCTGTTTATGACTCTGAAGATCTTTGTGATGGTTGATTTCATCAACTTGGCAGGCCATGGGACCCAGATATTTGATCAAATCTGCATGTTGCTATGGAGGTATTTGGTAGATGAGATTAATATTTAAATCAGTAGACTTTGAGTAAAGCAGATTGCCCTCCATAATGTGGGTGGACCCCATTCAATCAGCTGAAAACTTTCAGAAAAAGAGAATTCTCCAGGAAGTGGCAGACTGCCTTCAGACTCAAACTGCAGCATCTGTTCTTCCCTGAGTCTCTAGTTGCTGCTCTGCCTTGCAGATTTTGGATTTACTGTCCTTCATCATTGCTTGAGCCCATTCCTTAAAATAATCCCCTCTTTCTCTCTGTCACAAACACACACACACACACACACACACACACACACACACACACACACACACACACACAGAGTTCACACTAGAGAAAGTGTGAGTGCTTCCCTCTGCACAGCTATAAGGGTAAATAATTAGCACGAGGGGGCCGGAGGTAGGAGCAATTTCCAACCAGGAATTAAATTATTGCAAACTATGGGTCCATTTATGATGGCATATTACTCAGTCAGAGCAGAACCAACACAAACTCCTAGTCACATAGTGTTTGGTAATTATCCATATGGAAT
>NW_007259804.1:170409-240121 GCF_000164805.1 Carlito syrichta
CACACACACACACACACACACACACACACACACACACACACACACACACGTGCACACACACACACATTTGTATATATTAACACACACACACATCCTATTGATTCTGTTTCTCTGGAGAACAATGACTAATTGACTAATACAGTCTTCATGTCCATATCCTGATCCTTCAGAAAGATTGCAATTTATTTTCTATTCAAGAAATATTTATTAGATAGCCACTAGGTACCAATAAAACAACTCTAGTTTAAATTGACACTATCTTCCTCCCCCTCCATCTCTTTTCCCTGCATGAAAACCTACATACGTGAGAACCCCGGGTATCATCTCACTCTCACCTTGTTTTATATCTGTTTCTTTGTTTTTGCTGTCAGTAGAGGGAGGCACAGCTTGGCAGTCACTTCTGATAAAACAGACTTTCACAGCTTTGAAGACCCCTGCCTTCCAGTTGAAACCCTTGTGATTTCTCAGTCTTTTGTGCATAGGTCCTATTTAACAGTGCTTTGCACATCTTCATTAGTCTTTTTTGAGCACTCTCCAAGTTCACTATTTGACTTTACTGGAATCTTCACCTCGATGTCAATGACAAATCTGATGGGGTTACACTGTGTTCCTGGGATGAAGTCAAGTGTTGGACATTGCCACAAGTTCTCACAGAAATATGTTCCTGAGGCAGGGGAAGGGGGCGGGTAGTATATCAGCAGTCATTACCACGTACTGAGGACTACCTACCTGCTAGGCTCTGAAGTAGATGATTTACATCCATCTTCTTATTTTATCCTGTAAATTAAACAGGACAGACTAATTATCCCCTACTACCCATCCCTCTCTCTCTCTCTCTTTTTTGTAGCCAGTGTCTCACTTTGTTGTGCAGTGGCATGATCATGCTTCACCACAGCCTCGAACACCTGAGCTCAAGCGATCCTCCTGTGTCTGCCTCCTAAGTAGCTGGAACTACAGGTGTGTACTACCATGCCTGGTTATTTATTATTATTATTATTACTATTACTATTTGTAGAAATGAAGTCTCGCTGTGTTGCCCAGTCTGGTCTTGAGCTCCTGGCCTCAAGTGATTCTCCCGCCTTGGACCCCCAAAATGCTAGGATGATAGGTGTGAACCACTGTGTCCAGCCATTCCCCCCTTTAAATAAGAAATGAGATCATATAACCTCTGAGGTTTTGCTGAGTGCCTGGCCACTAGAAATAAAAACTAAATCTTGCATACTGATGTGATTGTGTGCCTAAGTTCTGGCCATTAGACTATAAGAAGAAAGATTATGTAGAACTTCTGAGAAGCATGCTTAAAGAAGGGATGGTGCATTTTCCTCCTGCCTGCTGGATGGAATTTAGACAAAGTACATGGAGTTTACAGCCATCTTGAGCTATGTGGTTTAAGAACGTGTTAGAGAAAGATGGAACAACCAGATCAAAGGAGTCTGGATCCCTGATGATTTATTGAGTCCCTGTACTATACTACTTGCATTCATATTATTTTTATTCTCTTTAACAACTTGTTTAAGAAACTTGGGGTTTTAGAGTTTCTGTTACTTGTAGCTGAATCTAATACTAATTAATAGAGTAGGTTCAAACATTCCCATTTAAAAGAGAAAAAAAGCGAGAATCAAAGAGGTTAAATAACTTGCTTAAAAATTGCACAAGTAGCAAGTTGTAAGCGGTAGAGGCTGGTTCTCTCTGATTCCAAAGCCAAGGACAGAGATGTTCTTCCTGCTATACCATACTTTCTGCTAATGAGTACAGACTTCTAAAATTAGCTTTTTGTCTTCTTCCCTGGTCTAAAGATTCTTCTAAATGAGGATAATTTGGTTGAGCAGTCACTGCCTGGAGAGAGTTTCTGAGGCCCTTTCACTGTGTTGAAAAGATGTCTCAACCAACGTCTGTATCCCTAACCCTTCAGGTACCTGGATAAACGTATTCCCTGACCACCCAATGTATTTTCCAAGTAGTTCTTTCTTAAACTTCAGAATAAGGTGGATGTCTTGCACACCCTGTCAGACTGCTAAGCCTGCCTGTCCAAACAAATCTACTCTACTGTGACTTTATTCCCCTGGCGAGTTGGTACATGTGCTTCTCCCACTGGGGCTTGGGGCCTCAGCATGTCTGAGAAATTGAATGGCAGAAAGTTTTTCTGCCAAGACCAAAGCAATCATCTCTGGAATCAAGAAAAGGGAGCGCCTCACTGCAAAGGGCCCTGGCTTCTGTGTGGATCTTCTGCCAGGAGACTCCAGAAACTTCCTTCAGATGCAGAGATCCTTGAAGTCCTTCAAATGCTCAATGCCAGTCTATGCTGTAGTCAAAACTAAAATCCTGGAGGAGAAAAATGTGCCTGCTCTCTGCTTGTGTGGAGTTTCAGGGTCTCATATACTGGCTTTGATCTAGTTTACTGTGTGACCTTGAAGAGAGATGACATATTGTGGTCAAAGAGTGTGGGGTTGAAGTTCTAAAAGCCTGACTGCTAGTTGCTACTCTCACACTTTGTAGTTCAGTCCTGGCAATCCACTTAACCTCTCTGAGTCTCTCAGCTATAAGATGATTATTCATTCATTCACCTACCTCTCCATCCATTCATCCATGCATCCGTCCAGTTTGATATTTACTAAGTTTTTTTTTTTTTCAGTTTTTGGGCACACAAAGATGAACAAGATATGACATCCCCCCCAAAAAAAGGTTCACCTCCTACCTGACAAGTTATATCAAATGCTAAAGTATTAATGGATGTGACAGTACTTTAAAAAGCATAAAACTGCACATAGAGTCAAAGGGTTATTTTCAAGTCACGGCTTTCAAAGTCTCTATGTCCCTTTCTTTAAGGTGGGATCCCCTAAGTGAGCCACAAGAAGTCAATGGAGATATAGGCATAGAACTGGGGAACTGGCTACTGAGGTAACTAGCAACAGCTGTATCATAGATGACGCATCAAATGGTGAGTGTAGGCCCATCCTAGGAAAGCTGTATACTGAGAAGCATCTTGAAGCTCTCCATCTTCATGAGCCCTGCCCAAGCTCAGTACCTAATGGGAGCCACAGGCCGCAGACTCCTGTCCTTAAGATTGGAAGACGCCTCTGTCAGCCAGGAGAGAAATTTCAATATTTTATTGAAAGCATTTTGTAGTGAGATTTTTTTTTTTTTGCCAGTGCCAGCATAATTTAACTATGATTTAATAGCTTCTTTCATTTACTTGTTAAATTATGCCTCTCCATCACCTTCCCTTTGGGTTTTCCCGCCTTTTGGTCCTACAACCTCCCATTATTTATTAATGCCCCATAATACATGATTGAGGTAGGCAGAAAGCAGCCATTTCACAATGATTTAGGAGACTCCTGGCAGTGAAACAACAAGAACAGGAGCATACACTCTGAGAGTCTCCCCGGTACTTGCCTTTTTGGAACAGAACCAGATAGTTCTCAGGCATCATCTCTGTGGTTCCTTCCCATCCCACCTTCCTGGCCATTTTCCTGCCCGGAGCAAATTCAAAACACTTGGCTCAAAATGACTGGTGAGTCACAGCTCCTGTTTTTCCAAGCTCCAACTGCTAGAATGAGCATGCTCCTCAAAGTTGTACTTAACCTAAACAGACACTAAGAGGCAATTTGGCTTTCCCTCCAAAGCAGGAGCCCTGTGTGAGATTCAGACAGCCTGAATCTTGAGGGAGTCAGTTCTTGAAAGGAAGCCTGAAACCAACTAGGGAGATACTCCTTGCAATTCTTTTCATGGAGCAGCTTAGAACACTCTGACTCATAGGGAATAGAGTTAGGATGAGTAGCTTTAGAGTACAGATAGGAAGATAGAAGTTTTGTGACTTCCTCAAGAATGTGGATTGGCTCATGACAGGAAGCTCATCACGGTTTGGTTTCTCCCAGCATGGATGAGAAGCACGTTCATTCGCTGCCTGATTTTAGGTTTCCTTTTCCTCGTCTCTTCACTTGTGCTTAGGCCTAGACTAGCACCCATTCTGTGACTCAGCAAATGAAGTAGGGATGCTCTGCAGGTGGCAGTGGGAAAAGGACACCTGGAGAAGTGCAGGGACCAATCCAATAATATGGTTGAAAAGTGGCTCAGCCAGAATTAGAGGCAAGGCTCCTTTTTGACTAACAGTTTTTACTGAGTAGGTTAGTACTTAATTTTTTGGAGATACATATTTAAGTTCTTAGCAGAGTGTCTGACACATGCAATGCATGTTTCTCTTTCTCTTACTGCAGACCACCAAAACTAGTACAATGCTTAATAAGAGAGGCAGTGTTGTGTGTGGACAGATCCCTGGAATGAGACGGGTTTTCATCTGGGTATCCAATACTGGGTAACCTTGAAGGAACTGCTTTGCTTCTCTGGGTCTCAGTTTTCTTACCTGTAAAGTCAAGATATTGGGTTAAATGGTCTCTGAGACCCTTTCCTGCTGCAACTTTGCTTCTGAGACTGCCTTAGTTGAGGTTGGGAGTGAGTTAGAGCATGAAGTCTGGGGAATTAGTTACCCAAGTGGAGTAGGGGAGTCATGATAAGACAAAGTGCTTGGGGCTTTATGATTGTTTTATTGGGGTGATGATCAAGTCAAATAGGAGAATTTCTTCTCCATCGTGGACAGTCCAGTCTCCTAATACCTCTCTGAAGATCCTAGATGTCCTTTGGTTTATACTATACTGTGTTCTCAATGGTTCCCTTTCCAGCTTTTGGAGACGCAGGACTGCACTACAAGCCAGGCACGCTTGCCATCATTTCTCCTTCATCCTTGAGTACACTCTAGGTTCACCTTTCCAGATGGTAGCAAGAACCTTGGAGCTTGGGCACTACTCCCTGGGGGCATGTCCTGATGTTCCCCAGGGGTGCAGGAAGCTATTCTCCATCTGGTGATCTAGAATTAAAGCCCAAGGACAGGAGAGGAGAACTGAGATAAAACAACAGCTGGAGTAGTGATCCTGGTCCCTCTGTCCCTCCATGACTTTACCTATTTTCCTCCCTGCCCCCAGCCCTGCCTTGTAGAGGCAAATGAAGTCAGTCCAGAGAATGGAGATTTAGGTGTCTCCTGCTCACCCTCAGTTCTATCCTCTGCAGCGAGCCTGACTTTGTGATGACCTCCGTAATTCCTCCATTTGCATTTCTGCAGTGCCCCAGGTTTGCAATGACACGCTCCATTCCTTCAGAAGTTTTCATTCCTGTGGCGCCAAGGCTGGCGAACTTCAGAGGGCTAGGCTGTTCTGTAACTAACGTAAATGTGTAATCTGCCTAAGCCTTGACTAATGCATTCCTTGCATTATTAAACACAGATTAAATATATATGGATATTTAAATGTAATGTGTTATTTTCCTAAATCTAACTTTACTCGATGTTCCTTTGACTTACGCCTTTTCATTGCTCATAATTGTCTCAGGGATCATGAATTACAGGCAGGAAGGAGCTAGAGCTCCCTTAGCACCAAAGACTTTGCCATCCCATTACATTTGCCCAAGAGATGCAGCAGCAGTTCTCCCGCCCAGAAAATTACTGCTGGGGTTCTTCACATGGGAATATATTTTTTTCCCCTTTCTAGACAGAGCTTATTTCTCACCAGTGATTCAAAGGCTAAGCCAGCCAGAGCCTGGCAGACTTGTGGGTTTGCTTCTTTTCTGCAGAAAGGCTTGTGTCTGGAGCAAGTTACTGAATAAGAAATTCAGACAGGGTCTGTGCCTTCATGCTGGCGGCGCCTTCACCCACTCTTCATCAGCTGTCCTTGTCCTCTATGGGAGCTTAGAAAGTTCCAGTGAATTCTGATTTATTTTTTAAAATCACCTCATTTATTTGCAATGTTTCTGCGCAATATTCCAGCCTAATGGTAAGGAAGCTAAAATCATTCACGAAAGTGATATGTTTGAAGCAGAGACTACCTAAAGCACCCACTCTTGTATGACTCAGTTTCTCCCTCTTTAAGGGGCAGGGTGGGAAATTGGTCCTGACTATCTCCAAAGTTTTTGTAGACTCTCTCGAGGTTCTCTGGACTTTGAGGAACTTGAAGGAGCAGTATAGTCAGATACTCTCTACCAGCTGTGCAGTCATTTTCCCTATTACCATGAAAACATGCTCCTCCTTAAGTCTTGGTTAAAGATTTTTTTCATTCGATGCCTATCAGTCACTTGATCAGAAGATTCTGCCTGTGTATCCTATGCTTATTTGTGTCAGTATATTAGACTCTAAGCCACTGATGTTCTGGAGCCAACTCATACCACCTAGCAAGAGCTGACTGTGCACATTTCTTCCAATCTCCTCTTTCAGTGATGCCTGGTTGTTATCTAGAAGTCAGTCATTGTGAAAACGTTTTCACCATGGAAATCAGCAAAATCTAGACAGTAGAGCTTTTCTTCCTTTGCAGAACTGATTAAAATTTACCAGCATATCACTACCATAAACACTCCAATGGCACTGATCAACTCCTATAGCTTTCTACATCACTAAATACATATTAGGCTATAAGGAAAGCTTTTGTAGATGAACACAGAAGATATATCAAGTTATAGAACTTTCCCAGTTCAACTGCAAGTAAGTTACAATCTCCATTAAGTGCGGCAGTCTTTCAAATGTGCTTCCTTTCTATAGTATTATACTACTGATGCTATTTTTTCTCACATGGTGGTGGGGGCCATGCTTGATCTCGTGATTATACATGTCTTTCCTAGTGGACCTTCCCTCTCCTGGGTGTGTTAATCAGACCGTAGTTAATTAGGAATCAAAGCAGTTGTTTAAGGAAGGAAATTTGCTTTCTGTCTTCTTCTGGATCCAGGACAATGATTGATAATCTTTCTCTTCCAGCAGGAGAGTTACCAGAGCAAGGTAATCTAAAGTTTGTATGGGAGGGATGAAAAGAAGTAGATATTGAGATTTTTAGTGAAAATGAGTGATGCTTGGCTGGACAGACTCCAGCAGGCAACTAACTCATTGATCAGCTGGACTCATGAAAATCCCAAAGAAAGAAAGAAAAAGGTCATGGTCAGGGGTCACAATGTGCAACATTTACTGTGTCTGTCATACAAGCAGCAATATTTGGAATCTCATATTTCTTGGGCCTCCTGATCTGTAAGTTCTTCATAATAGCATTATCTTGGTTGTCTTCTATCAATAGCTTGGCATGGTGGCTGTGCCTATAGTCCCAGCTACCTGAGAGACTGAGGCAGGAGGATCCTGTGAGCCTAGGAGTTCAAGGCTGCAGCGAGCTATGGTTGTACCATGGTACTCCAGCCTCTGCAGCAGCGCAAAGCCCTGTTTTTTTTTTTTTAAAAAGTTCTAGTTTGGAGCCTGAAGCATAGTAGGCATTCAATAAACATTTACTGAATTAGTGAATAGTTTTTTTTTTTCTTGTTTTTTTTTGAGTTGGAGTTTCACTCTGTCGCCCAGACTGGAGTGCAGTGGCCGCTTCCGGCCCCCGCAGCCTCGACCTGCTGGGCTCTGGCGATCCTTCTGCCTCAGCCTTCCAAGTAGCTGGAACTACAGGCATGTGCTACCACACCCGCTAATTTTTTTCATTTATTGTATAGATGAGGTCTCGCCAAGTTGCCCAGGTGGGTCTCGAACCTGTGGGCTCAGGCAATCCACTCACCTTGGCCTCCCAAAGCGTTGGGATTACAGGTTGAGCCACCAAGCCCAGTCTAGTGAATAGTTTTATTTGACATCCACAGGTCTCAAGGTTTGGAAAATGAACACAGCTCATGGTTGGAGGATGGGGAGGGTGTCAAGGAGGCTTGTCCCTTTCCTGAACCCTGCTTTATGCTTTACACTTTAGTCCAAGTGATAACCAGGCCTGGAAGAAAAAGAAGTCGTTTTTAAGATGTAAAGATGCAAACGTAAGAACATTAAGGAAGGAGGGCCACGATGCCTTTGTGCATTGCCAGTTCTAACTTTAAGGGGCCTTTTAACAAAAAGCATCTGCAGCTCAGGTAAGCAAGGTGTTAAGGTCTGAGGAGAATGGAATTTTCCTTGTGGTCGTACAGACTTGTTTTAACCACAGGAATGAACACAAGATTCAACTTGTCCCCTCAGCTATTGTCTGGAAGTTTTTCCCCTCCAGCCGCCGGCAGCTGAGGTTTTAATGTGACATTTTTCTAAGTATTATGATTGCTCTCTGGCCTTCTCTTTATAGCTTTTTTGCTTCCCTCCTCCCAGACTCTTACCTCCTTAGCCTTCAAACACTTTCCACTAAGCAAGGGCTCTCCTCTCTATCAGGCAGGGGAAGACATGTGGGTTTATTTATTCTTTTAAAAAATGTATGTCTCCTCTCCTTCCTGAACCCCCATCCCGCAACTCCTCCTTGAAACCACAAAGCACCACCTCACCACTTCCCAAATCCCAAAACCTGGTGCAGAGATGTCTGCAGGGTGGTACACTAAATTTATACACTGTTTGAAACACCCTAGCTAGTGTTTTCAACAACCCTATCAGCACAACAAAAAGACAAGCATATTTTCGCTCAATTAGTTCTCACTGCAAGGCTCCAGGCATTAAATACCTTCTGAGCCTTAGAGGGAAGCCTTTTGCTTTTGATTTCCTAATCTCTGCATGGCTTCCTCTAAGGCCTCAATCCAATCCCAGCCCATTGTCATCCATTCATCTTTAATAGAGGGGAGTTCAGAAAAAGTTACCCCCAAAACTTATTAGGAGTGGGAGGAGATGGTCTATTTCACAGGTCCTCTTCCTCAATTGCCTTTGCATTCTTGCTGCATCTTTTTCAACTTTTTGTCTGGTTTCTGAGTTCTCCATGTCCAAGGATGACAAATGACAATAGAAAATCAACATGCCTTGAAACCTCAAGCAAGCGGAGAGCTTGGTGCTTACTTCTCCTTGCCAATACTGCAATAGAAAAGCCTTCCTGCAGACAATTTTTTAAATTTTGTTTTAAAGTAGCATTAGAGAGATTGAAACAGATTTCTTTCCAAAGCATTACCCTTTGATGAGGTTCAAAAAAGGTTAAACAAAAGCCAAACTTTGGTTTCAAATATAAGACACCTTTATTCTAATTATAATCATAATGATCCAATGTGTTTGAAATTTAATTATTTGGAATTAGAATTTAAAAAGACATCCTGTAATTACTATTGAACTTATCTTGAGGCATACATCTAATAATTAAACACTTTCAGATTTTATTCAGGAGTAATTAAAATAGAAAAAAAATACCACAGATTCCTTTCTACCTCTGTAAGGAAGTTTCTAAAATTATCAATGGATTTCGGTGGAAATACCTAGAAATTACTGTGTATAAAATATAATTGTTAACAAAATTATAATTTCAGTTATTTATAGTCTCTTTCCCTGGGAATCAGGGTGTTTGAGCAGGTGAAAAATGACAGAGTTAGGAGGTGAATCTGAATGAAAAATATTTCCTTCAAGAAAGATAGCTCCCTGAACTCAAGCTTCATTTTTATTGTCAGTAAAGAAAAAGAAGCAGGTACTGTGCAATTTTTATGAGAACTGAGTTCTGTTCTCTGATCAATTTTGGCAAAAAATAGCAGTCCATATGCTTTCCCATTTTGGAAGTGGAGCCGGGGAGTGAGGGTTGGCAGGAGCAGATACTGTCACATCCAAGGGGAAGGTCTGGGGAGACAGCACATTTCAGGGAATTTAGCTTTGTTCATGGGACTAGGCCCTGAATATGAACAAACCAGACTCATCAGCTCAGCTTGGGGTGGGAAAGTGGAGGAGCTGGCTAGTGCGGGAAAATGTCTGCGTAGAGGGCATGTTCTCTTGGAGCTGAAGTGTAAACATGCCACTCCTCACTCACTTCCATGAGGACAGAAATCAGGGGATCGACTTTGGTAGGCAGGCAGATCAGAAAGAGGAAAGGAATGAGGGTTGGAACCATCTCATCCATCCACTGCACGGCTTGCCTAACCAGGGCTGAAGGGGTCAAGATGTCTCCAGAAGTATCCAAAGCCTTTTGACATTTTGTGACCAGTAAGTTCTCTGTGAAATGTTGCTTCTCTGGGTATGGGCAGTACAATAGACAAAGAATACCAAAGACGAATGCTGCCTGAGACTTTGTACTTACAGAGAGAAATCTAGAATAAATACAGGAAGAGGAGGGAGCTGCCAAGGGAAGTAGAAAAGTGCCTATCAACAACAACACCTCCAACAATAGTAATAGAACCCAGGTGTTTTACCCATGCCTTTCTCATTTAATCTTTATACTGATGCTCTAAAGTGTTATCTCCAGTCTGAAGAAGAGGTCACTAGGACCCAAGATGTTAAGTGATTAGTCCAAGGCACACATTTTGTCAACAAAGAGGCCAGGTTTGCTCTTCACTACTCCAATATTTAGCAGGGTTCTCAAACAGGGTGTTCCTAGGATCACTCGTAAGGCTTTACGAAAAAAAGAAATGTTTTGCATCTTACCCCAAATATACTGGGGGCTAGTTAAAGGAAGACCAACAAAGAAGTTAGAGTTCGATTCTTGGAGCCAGACAACCTGGATTTGTTTATTACCTATTAAACCTTTGCTAATCATTAAACCTCCCTGAATCTTAATTCCTCATCTGTAAAGTGGATTTTTATCAATGTATCTGCATCATATGGTTATGGGAAAGAGGTAATACACATAAAGTGCTTAGCACGGTGGCTGACATCCAGTACATGCTCAATAAATTCAAACTATTAATAATTGTTCCACATAAGTATTGTGTTAGATCTTGAAGAATGATGGCAATTTAAATAAATTAAGGAAATCTCAGAGAATAATGAAAATGAAGGGAAAATATCACATGCAGATGTGATATTGCTTTATTCTAGTCTTGTTTCCTGTCCTTGTTCCCTAAATTGTAGACATTACTTAAGGTTCTGTCACGGTCTTTTATTTCTAAACTTTGGGCATCTCATACATTCATACAATTTCACTAACTCATTTATGAGTAGGGACCTCCCCCAAAACCCAGAATTATCTTTTTGGAGGGCTGGCACCTTATAGTACAGGCTTTCCCCACTAGGTAAGTGTTCTAGGAATCTTTCAGCATCAGTGTACCAGCTAGCATTGTTGTGAGAGGCTGTGTTTGACCTCAGTGAATTTTTTTTTTGAGATTCTTTCAAAGCGTTTGCCCATTTTGTGATGGATGATTTATGAGCGCACCTATCCACACTGCCATGAGTTTACCTATTTTGTGATGGGTGATTTACGAGTGCACCTACCCACATTGCCATGAGTGTTCAGCAGTTTTTGACTAAAAACAGCATGACTCCCATACCCTGCCCTCCCTATTCACCTGATCTTTTCCTGAGTGACTTTTTGTTTGTTTCCCTAGATGAAAAATGTCCTCAAAGGGAAACGTTTTGCCAATGCAGAAGAGGTGAAACAAAAAACAGCAGAAGCACTAAAAGGCATCAAGATTGGTGAGTTTAAAAACTGTCTTGAGCAGTGGAAAAAGTTTCTCAGTAGGTGTATTGCATCAAACAGAGAGTACTTTGAAGGTGACTGTTGTTTAAACATGTAAGAATGAATATATAGTTTTTAAAATATAAATTCTGAGGTTTTTGGGGTCCCTCTTTGTATGTGGGTAAACTCGAACGTTTTATTTTGGATGCCAACCATTTTCCTAATCTCCATTCTCCCTCTTCTAATTCTTGCTGGATGGTTACTCCTCCTGGGTTCTCCATCCCAGCATGTCAAAATGCGCTTCTCTAGGGGTTTCTGTTTCCTTAATGGCCCTACCATTCTCCAAGTCCTCTTTGACATCTCCACCCCCTTTCTCACATCCATTCAAGTTGCAACTTGGGTCAATTTTATTGGCTCCAGAATTAAGGTATTTCTTTTCAATATGGACAATTGTATTACCTTTTTAACTTCATGAATACCCTCTGCACTTATACAATCACCAGGTTGACCTCTCTAAAGGTAACTTTAATGATATTAAGTTATACTTACAGATCTTTGATTTCTGAGTCTTGAAATTTAAAAATAAAATTCTATGTTGTTAATAGATCTGCTGGAATCTTTTTTTTTTCTTTTCTCTGGACACTGTCTGACTTGCCTTTCTTTATTCTTGGTTCACAGAGCTTCATCAATCAGACCTGTTCCTCTCACAAGCTTTACCTGGTGGACTTTAATCCTTCTTCAAGAGGCTTAATGCTCCCTCTTCCATTAACTTTTCCTTATCAATTCAGGCTGATGAGACATCTTCTTTCTTTGTACTGCAGAAGCATTTTGTATCCCTTTTATGATAGTGATATTGTCTTGTGGTTTTAACCAGTTAATATAAACACAGGGAAGTCAGAGACTTCTCTTATTTATCTCATGTGCTGCCTCAGTTAATCCACAAAATAACATCCTCATGTAGTTTAGTGTCTTTACATCTTCTAGATGAGGAAGTTTAGGCTCAGAACTGTTAAGTCAATATCTCAAAGGCTCCAAATGTACCAAGAGATAAGATGGAAGAATCAGTTTAAATCCAAGCTTATTTGTTGCTAAAGCCACTATGCAATACAATACTGGTGTAGATGGACTTGAGGGGAGGAAGAGGAAAGAGAGCTAAGAAGGTTGGAACGTTGTTGAGGAAGACTTTAAATTAGAGGTAGATTTTGAATCGGACCTCGGCAAATATGATATCATGGGATGGGTGCAAAGGAAAGCTTGGTAGGCAGAAGGCACAGATAAACAAAGGTGTGGATGCAGAGCCTCAGTCGCTGCTTGTTGAGTAAATGGACTAAAAAGCAGGTGTGTTCTTTTTTTCTTTTTTCTTGAGTTGGAGTCTCACTGTCGCCCAGAATGGAGTGCGGTGGCACGCTCCTGGCCACTGCAGCCTCGACCTGCTGGCCTCCGGCGATCCTTCCACCTCAGCCTTCCAAGTAGCCAGAACTACAGACGTGCACCACACCTGGCTAATTTTTGATTTATTGTAGAGACGAGTTCTCACCAATTTGCCCAGGCGGGTCTTGAACCTGCTCAGGCAATCCACTCAGCTCGGACTCCCAAAGTGCTGGGATTACAGGTTGAGCCACTGAGCCTGGCCAGGTGTGTTCTATTTTCCTACTTTAATGAGGGATGTCCTTAGCAATGGGGCTTTGTCCCCAGTGAATTCTTTATTTCCACATTTGTAGACCTAGGCAGGGAAGAGATTATTCAGAATGTAATTTCTCTCTTCAACAGAAAGTCCTGGGATTCAGACTTTCGGGAAAATAAAAGTATCTCCATCTCTCAATCTTCAGATTTTCAATATGCAGTGAAACCTGTCTGATGAGCAGAGTCCCTTCATGCTAGTCTGGTTTTCCTACACCAGCTCAGGCACGGCAGGAAACACCTGCTGAGTCCACAGTTACCCCTCCAGGTGAGATAAGAAAAAAGAAATGCCTTCTGTCATAGAGCGGCAGGTAGTAGTCCATGATTCTTTTTCAGGTATTTCTTAACGTTCTCCCTTCCTAAGCCCTTCACTCCTTGAGTTCCCTTGGTCTTAGCCTAAAGCGATACAGCCAGAGCCAAGAACTCCATGGACCTGGACCTCATCTCGTAGAATCTCTGACCACACCTCAGTGATCCAAAGAGCTAGGGAGATAAACAACATGGAAAATTAAACTGTTCCACCATGGAAAGTACAAGCTAGATCATATTTATCTCAACTGAATAGAAAGATGTGTAGGTCCTCTCTCTCTGAAAGTCCTTTACTTCTTTCCAAAGGCACAATGAATTAGGACCTCACTCGTAATCCCAGTGAGATACATGGCTGCCAGGGCTTTGTACACAGCCGTGTGCTTGCTATTTAGAACCTGATGTGAAGCCCACTGGGAGCTACCTCTTCATGTTTCAAGTGGCTGGCTGCCTTAACAAAATCCTTATAGCAAATGGCACTAACATATATTTTAGGCAAAACAATCAAGATGGATGAATAACCATCCCAGAGATTATATATATAGTATTAAGATGAGGGAGTACCGTGATACCATGATGCCATGATACTAAGCACAAAGCCCAAGGCAGGCACTATAAATAAAAAGATTGACAGATTTAACAACAAAAGTTGAAACCATTATACAATAAAAACTCAGTAAGTAAAATATATTTTTTTAAAAAACGCCAAACTGAGAAAATTATTTGCAGCAAATGTGATATAGAGTTAACATACAGATTTATTAAAATGTAAGAAAAATATAAACACTTTAGTATAGAGAGCACATAAGTCAGTAACAAAAGAACCATAAGTAGAAAATAAATATATGACAAATCCTCATCCTTAATGGCTAGCAAGGAAATTTGAATTAAAACAATAATGGAATTTCAATTCAGTCTTCCAGTTTGGTAAGGGATTGGTTGAATGTCTTATTCTGGCCAGAATTTTCTGAGCACATAGGGTAACTATCTTGGGTTCTGCAGAAGAGTCTGTGAATTGCCACAAACTTTCTGCAGGGCCCTTTGGTCATACATATGGCCCAGAAATATACTCTCAGATTTTTAAAAATGCAAGGACAAAGATGTTGATAACAGTATTATCTATATGTGCAGGAAACTGCAAACAGTCATATGCACAAAAAGTATAGTACAGTGTGCCATTAAAATGCTGATAAAGGCTGGGTTTGGTGGCTCAGCCTGTAATCCCAGGACTATGGGAGGCTAAGGCAAGTGGATTGCTTGAGCCCACGGGTTCAAGACTAGCTCTGGCAACTTGGTAAGACCTCACCTCTACAATATAAATAAATGAATAAATAAATAAGTAAATGAAATGCTGATATATAGAGTCATATCTGTGGATGTGGGTGAATGGTCACATTGCATTGTAAGGTGAGAAAAGTATGTTAGAGAACATTTAGTCCGGTTTTCCTTTTTTAAAGAACAAAGTGGAGATATTTTGAAAGTGGTTATTTTCTGTATTTTCTAATTTTAACATTTTATGTGTTTTCTGATTTTTCTATAATGAATAAGGATAATTTGTGTTTTAAAAAACAACAACAAAAAAGACATGTAGTAGGTAGAATGATGGCCCCTTCCCAAAAATATCTTTGTTCTAATTCCTATAATCAGTTAATATGTGAGTTACACAGCAAAAGAGACTTTGCAGATGTGGTTAAGGATCCTGAGACAGAAAGATGATCCTGGATTATTTTGTGGGCCCAATTTAATCACTATGGTCCTTATCGGAAGGAGGCAGGAGGGTCAGAATCATAGAGTTTTAAAGGTGCTGCACAACTGGACGAATGAAGAGACCAGTAACCTAGGAGTGCAGGAAGCTTCTAGAACCTGGAAAAAACTATGAAATAGATTCTCCCCTAGGTCCTCTAGGATGCAATATAGCCCTGCCGACACCTTGATCTTAGCTCCGTGTGACTTCTGACCTAAGATCTATAGGAAAATAAATTTGTATAACTAAGTCTGTGGCAATTTGTTACAGCACCAATAGCAAATGAACACAACACATTTTTCAGGCCCATAAAACCACTGCCTGCTATTGGACCCTGCTGGGTAGAAAAAGAGTAAGTCAGGGCGTGGAAGAGCATTTGATTTAGGGACAATTCTTTTTAGGCCACGGTCAAAGTTGGGGAAAGTGCATAATTGTCAGCAGACAGAGAGATTCTCTGTAGGAAATATCATTACTCCTTAAACTTGGCTTCAAGAATATTTTTAGTTGTTTCCCGTCTGTTTAACTCAGGAATGCCAGAGATTGTGTGTTTGCTTTGTTCACTCTTGTACCCTAGCACTTAGCACCTAGCCCGCAGCTAGTCATGATGCCACAATCACCCGCTTTTGAACAGAAGTATGAAATCCCAAAGCTGTTGCTGTCTATTCTATGAAGCAGACCTTCCATCTAATGCAGGAACTCAGGGATGATTTTCTTCTTTTCTTCCTATGCAGATGGTGTAGAGTTTACAACAAATGTGGTCTTTCCTTCGCACTCAAATGGTTTTACCTTCTAGATTTCATAAACCTAGGTTTGAGGTTTTAGCCTTCACACACACATCCACTTTTAAAAACACAAATAATCATGAATCTGACGGGGAGGTTTCATACTTGGTATGTGGAAGCATGCGTATAGATCTCTGAAGGATCTTGGTTTCAAACATTTTAAGAATGCCACTGGATGGCCTCTACAAAGAAGAGTTGCAGGATCTCAGACCAGGACAGAGCCCTGGCACGAGTGTCAGAAAGAGGTTAACCACTGTCTTCTGGCTCAATTATCCCTGGAGTCCTTAGACTAACTTCTTTCACAGGACTGGATCTTGGTGGCATTTGGAGGGGAAGTTGTTTGTTGTCCCTCCACAGAATGTTGCCAGTTCCCTATGGAGTCCCCTAAGACAGTGTAGGATTCCCGCTGGTGTCCTATAGCAGAGAGGAATCAAATGGCTACTTCCAAACCAAACATCACTCGCTCATCTTAGTTTAAATCTTAAAGGGATAGTAGAAGAAAGAACTTTCTTGCAGATATGCTTCTTTACCACTTAACAGAAGCAGGCTGCCTCAGAAGGCTGCAACCGCCTTGTTCAAGAAGTAAGTATTGAGGTAGAGTCTGAAAGAGTCTTGTGTAGAAGACCCTGGCTCTGGATGGAGTTAGATTCTTTTCACAAAGGCTCTGCCAACTCTGAATTATGTAATCCCACAATCCTAATATATGGGCTGCATCACACAGGCTCACGATAAAATGGGATCACAAATAATTAATTAATGGGGGAAATAGAGTCTTGGCTAATGTGGTTGAAAATTAAAATTAAAGAACTTGAAAACAGATAATGAAAGAGAGGAAGCTGGGTTTGGTGGCTCAGCCTGTAATCCCGCACTTTGGGAGGCCGAGGTGAGTGAACTGCCTGAGCCAGCGGATTCGAGACCCGCCTGGGCAACTTGGCGAGACCTCATCTCTACAATAAATCAAAAAATTAGCCGGGCGTGGTAGTGCACGCCTGTAGTTCCATCTACTTGGAAGTCTGAGGCGGAAGGATCGCCGGAGCCCAGGAGGTCGAGGCTGTGGTGGTCGGGAGCATGCCACTGCACTCCAGTCTGGGCAACAGAGTGAGACTTCAACCCCCCTCCCCCAAAAAAAGAAAAGAAAAGAAAAGGAGGAAATGAGAGATTAGTTGGCAGAATAAAAACTCATGTGGCCTAAATCCACAAAGGTACAGAATTGTAAAATCAGTCCGTAAGTAGCAAGATAGATTCACTTCATTTCTGACAGATAACAGGCATAGGTTAAATGCCTTCTATGGCTTTTTTTTTTTTTTTTAGCATGAATTTACCACTTTTCCTGGGCCAATTTTCCCCTACTGACATCAAGTTGGTTATTTTTGCATCTTCTGGTTTTGTGCTCCCACACCAAGGAGTTGACTGACCCTGTTAACCAGAGGCACAATCCAGGTGGGAGAAGGAGCAGATTCGCATTTGCAAGTTTTGTTTCTGTTTAAGGAGCTATGCAAGGGGGTTTCAATGTTTATTATCTCACACAATAAAAAGTCATTTGCCACACCTTCTTCCCTTCAACCCCAGGAGGGATTCAGAGAAGGAAGGACATGAAAATCAGTCTTGGCTGGTTGCTTGTTAGTAGCTACAAGTCAGAATGGTGGGAGGACAGGGGACATTTTTGGGAACTGCACTAGGAAGTACACCTGACTAGTAGGTTTTTGTTTTTGTTATTTTTAAGTAAAATCTTGATACTAAGATGTGATAGATCCTAGTCTACGGTTTGCCTTGACTCTTCTAGATAAATTCACCAGCCCGAGGCAGCTACTTTACTTAGAAAGAACTAAAGGTCTAATGCTTATAAGTGCACTGATTGTCAGAGGTGACCAGATCCAAATATCCCTTGTGTTTCTCTTCTAAAGCCTTTCTCTTCTTTCATGCCTACCAACAGTTAGCAGGCGCTAAAGACACAGAGCTCAGAGTGCAGGAGCTTTTCAAATATTTCTGTCTTAGGAAAATGTTAAAGAACCCTCCTCCCATACAAAAAAATCCCAAAAACAAAAAAAAAAATCACAGTGGATCCATAATTCAAAAAGAAAAAAACAAAAATTAATAAATGTCTAATGGCAAAAAAACAAAACCTGTTAACCAACTCAAATCAACTCAACACTTAAGTTACAAGGTAAATTTATTTAGTGTGAGATATGGATGCATTTTAATATCGTTGAAGTAACATAGGATGTGACCTCTAAAATAAGCTTGTTTGAGGCCTAGGAAAGCTTTGTAAGGCTCTTCTCTGTGGCTTCCAGGAAGGCTCCAGCCCCCACAGAAGAAGCACACCAGGTCTTTAGCGATTTCTCCTGGGCAGCGTCTGAACACTGGGTGGCAGCACGGAACTTCCTAAGCCTTCTCCAGAGTCTGAATTCAAATCTGAGCAATTCCACCTTAAGAAGGTCCATGCACAGAACCATGCAAAAAGTGCAGTAATTCTTGGACGTGGCTAATCTCTATAATTCATCCGATTGCAGATACAAGTGACAGCTGCAATAGGGGTGATGTTCTCTCACTCCTGGTGACACAGGATGCTATTTCGAATCTTCCTGAGATTAGAAAAAGGATTACAATTGCCCCCAGGGCCTTGACATGTAATTTTTATCAGTCTTGATCTGTGAGTTCCCCCAGGCAGTGCTTGTGCCTCTGTGTGTGGGTTTGTGTGTATGTGTGTATGCACGTGCACACAGGCGCATGTACATGGGATGAACAGGCCTGTGATGGGATGTGAGTCTCTCATAGACCACAAGATCCATGTTTGTTTGTTTGTTTTATTTTGTCTACTACTGCTACCAAATTTCAAGATTTGTTCTTAACTCCAAGACTCTTGCCTTCTCACTTTTGCTCACTCCCTTGGAGTGTATAAGCTGTACAACTGGATAATCATGGCTGTATAATCTGTAACTGGACATGGCCTAGTGTTCAGCAGGGCCCTGTCTTCTGCTGTCACTGCCTTGAAATTCTTAATAATTTTTGAGCAAGGAATCCTAAATTTTCACTTTGTACTAGGCCCCATACATTATACATAGCTGGTCCTACTGTAGAGAAATATGGCCAGAGGTAAATTTATCTCTAAGATTTGATTCTGTTCTTTCTCAGCCTCATTTCAATGAGTAGACTTAGAATTGAGAATGCAAAAAACAAGGGCTTTTAGTCAGACACACTTGGGTGCTGGTTGGGAGCCTGCCACTTATTCCCTACATGACCTGGAGCACATATATTAACTTCTGCAAGGCCCCCTCATTCTTTACAAGAGTAAAAGTGTTCTTCCCTCATAGGGTGTGGTGAGTGCTAAATGCTAGGGTTCACACAAAATGGCCTGGCACACTGTAGATATTCAATAAACATTTCTTTCATTACTTTTGAAAATCAGCGTCAATTCTTTCCACACCATCTTCCCTGCCCAGTGTAGCCAGCCCTAGTTAGAGTTAAAGCATGGTTTCATTTACAATGAAGCAGGTTTAGGGCAAATGTTCAGTCTACAATCCAACTCCCTGTGAGTTGAAAGCAGCTTCTTATTCTGTTCAGGTCTCTGTTTTGAGCAAGAGATGCATGACCAAACTGTGGTTATGATTTCTGCACCACGGGAAAAACTGGCTTTACAGAGCCACCTACTGTTTGGGGAGTCTCTAAAGAGTGCTTCTGATTGAAATGCCATCTTCAAGGAATTTCCCTTGTACTAATTAGCTTAATATGCTGCACTTGTATAATGCATTTTTCTCCTCGAATCTGTGGATACTTGGCAAAAAGTCATTAATCACATCCTCCTACCCTGATGTCAGATAACTGCAGCTGACACAATTCATCTCCCTCCCAGGGTGGGGAGTTGGAAGACCCTGAGTCCTATGCCTGCCTCTGTTCAGGACTTTTGCATGGTCTTGAACAACTTTTCTGGACCTCAGTTATTTTATGCATAAGCTGAGGTTAAATTTTGTTTAGAAATTATTCCTATGACCAAATCCTATGAAGATGAAAGCACAAAAATGAAAACACTCTTTAAAAAGTAGAAATAAATTCACAATGCAAAGGACTGCAATATTACATTTTGACAACTAAGTTCAAGCTTAAAAATCCAGTGCAATATCGGACTATGTGCTTTTGTAGGCATTGAAATTTCCTATTGCTGAGATTGGGGTCAGAAGTCCAAGACACAAATGGAAAATTCATTTGAACACTGAGATGTTAATTGTCTTTAGAATAATATTCTGCAAACAGTTAGTTATTTGCCCATAGCTAACCAAATACTGAGGAGATACCAGAGACTTGCTGAGTTCTTGTTGGACCTTTTCAGAACTTCCTTAAGTTAGAGTGACCTATGTCAGAGTGATTTTTCCCTCCTCTGAATTTTTGTAACTTTCCATATCTATTATACTCATGGTGCATTGAGGTCAGGCAAACTTGAGTTACCATCTTGACTTGAAACATCACCCTGTCTTCCCATCTTGACAGTAAGCTCCTTGAAGGAAAGTATGGGGTAAAGTAGGTATTTGCCTCCACACGCTGAGCACAGTGCTTTGCATCTTTAGACCCTGGATAATGACTGGAATGCTAAAGGGAATGACTGAGTTAATCTGCCATGTCTGACTGCAAGCTCTACAAAATATTCAGCACTTGTGTAAGAAAAAAACCCTCTGATAGTGCCTCTGTGTGGTGTAAGCCAAAGTCTTCTATCCAAGAACATCTTTCCTGTACCAAACTGGTATTACTTTAGCCTTTAATCTTCAGGTTTCCTTAATAAATGCAGTCACTTTTGATGACATAGTTAGTCTTATGAAGAATTATTGGTGACTTATGTGGTTAAGTTTGTCAAAGTCATACCCCAAATCTTAAAAAAAAGTTTAAGTGCTATCATCCTATTAAAAATCAGAAGGCCTTGTAATGCAAGTATTGAGAGAATAAAGGTGAGGTCATGAAGTAGCTGGAGCCTTTCACTATTGAAACAAATTATAGATAAGTTCTCAGAATGCTTTCTTATTTAATTCATCATGCTAAGCATATCTGTATGAATTTATATTTTATAGAAATTATTGTACATCTATATGCTTTTTAACATTTTTAAGCCTATCTCTTTCTACTAGCTTGTACAGTACCTCCTATAGATATCATATAAAGAATGAAACACATTGTATATTACTGATCATTAAAGAATGATACCATCTCTCATTTAATGAAAGGAGATAGCTATTTACAACATTGATTAAGAGATTAATTTAGTGTGTATCTTCTAAGTTATAGGAAGAGTAGGGAATAGACCTCAAGCCATCTGTCCCTGACTAATCAATTTGTTATAATAATTAAGGTTACAACCTTCTTTTAAAAAGTTGGCCTTTGGAAAAGAAGCCTGGGATCTCATGACATTAAACAACTTCTGATGCAGAAGGCCACTTTCTTTTAGCCCCAAATTGTGAGCCCTCTTCAGTATTATAACACCTACTCCTCATCCTAATGGTCTACCTTCTTGGCAGGAGGAGTCTGACCTTGACCTGTTTCATAGTTCTCAAATTCTATTAGAGATGAGACTGACTATGTCATTGCACCTTTTCACTGGGGAGGACAAGGAATAAGAGATCTTTATTTTGGCTGAGGTTTTCCCGAAAACCATAAAGCTAATGATCCCTAGAAACAACTTGACTCCATTCCTACGCTTTGAATAATCTACTCTGATGGCTAAAAAAGGTAGGGAGGAGGACCACAGTAAGTCATTTAGTCCATTCCTCTGTCTCTACACTGGATTATATATATAAAAAGTTCCCAGAAAGGTGGAGTAATAACAATCCCCATGCTTGATAGCACTTTAGTGTTTACCAAGCATTTTACATACATCATTTCATTTATTGCTTTCTCCAAATACTTCAAATTAGTTATTACTATCTCCATTTTACAAAGCAAATTGAAGGTCAGAGAGGTTGCAGTGTGCTGAAAGTCATGCTGTTTATAAGTGCCAGTGCCTGGGCATGGATATCAAATGTTTTTTCTACAACATAACTGTACCAAACTTTCTGGTAGATTCACGTTCTCCCCAGGCAAGGAGTTTCAACCACTTCCTTTTAGGTCCACTTATCCTCAGAGTTGTTTAATAGCCACCCCTCCTTCTGTACCTGAACCTGTAGCCTTTGTTTTTTTCTGACCTAATCCAAATGGGTTTCCATTTTGTAAATAATAAGCTAGATCAGCCTAAAATCTAGAAGATCTGTTCTCCTAGTCTTATCTTCTAAAAGTTGAATACTCTAAGCTTCTTTAGCTTTTTTCCCCCCTGGTTTTGGAGTCAAGCAGTTGTGCCATTGGACAACTTGTTTAAGTGACATGCGTTTTCTCACCAGCAGCAAGAGGATAATGCTACATCTCTCACAGGGTTGTGGTGAGGAGTAAATCAGAAAAATCGTGTAAAGTGCACATATGAAATTTACAACAAATCTATATACTGTACTTATTTTTTTTCACCTTTCCTATGTCTTTCTCTCTGACTTTTTCCTTGTTCTTGAAGATCCCTGGATAGAGGGCATACTCTGCATTTATGTGCATAAATTGATAGCCTGGCACTTTTCTAGGGAAGGGATTCTACTTTGGACAAACTCCCACAAACAAATCACAGAGAGAATCCTAGAATACTTGAGGGGCTCATCAGAGGTTAGCAGTCTCTCTGCTGACTCAGTGCCTTTTATTCTTGTATCATCCACGTGCACCAATTATAGGCCTAAAACATAGCCAGGAGGCGCCACCTAACAGCATTTGATTTATTAGTTTTATTAAACACAGATACCTTTAATGTGGAGTTGTTTGTAGCTTGTGTTGGATTTCTAGCTACTTTATCGCATCTATTGGCCAATATATGAATTATCTTCAAAGGACACGGCTTTTGCTTTTTATCACATTTTCTCTCCAACTACCAAGGAAGAGGTCACTTGGGAGACACATCCTTTCATGGCAAGAAAGTAGCCTCATAGATCAAACGGGTGTTTGTTCTGGAATGGCAAAGCAACCAGGCCAGGCCTAGAGGAGGGGCCGGCATTGCTCAGAAATGCTCATCAATCACTCATCAAATGGGACCCATAGGTAAAGGTTTTGTTGGGAGATGAGTCTAGGGAATAGAGTTAGTGGAGGGAAGGAGTGCAGGGTAGTAAGAGGTGAGGCCACTTTAGAGCCAGACAGTGTTTCAAATCCTATATTTGCAACATATTAGTTTTGTAATGTTAAAGGCAAATTATTGAGCCTCTCTGAGCCTTGAATACTTTATTTCTAAAATGGTTTTAATACTGGCTTCTTGCTAACATTCTTGTAAGCACCAATGGGATTATCAGCTAGTATGGATTCCCTTTCCAGTTCCTTGCTAATTACAGTCTCCGCTGAGGATCTTAAACTTGAGGGTTAGTGTTGGTGAAAGGGATATTGGTGGGAGGACCAGGAGCCTTGGTTTCATAGCAATTTTATGTTTGTAATGTGCTCAGTTTTTTTTTTTTTTTAAGGTAAGTCTCTCCTACAACTTGTATTACTATTCATCACTTATTTAATTCTTCCAACTTTTCCTATTATGTTGTAAGTGGCATGAAGGCAGTGTCTTGTATCTTCATTCCTCTCTGACTTTCCCAGAATGTCTGGCACACAAGGCAGGTTGTCAGAAAATGTTTGTGAGATAAAGTCAAATGGACTCCTTTTTGTACCTCTGTGATTGCAGTATTTTGTTTAGTTTCTATCTGGCCCAGCAGACTCAGGAAGAGGGTTCTGAAGGTGTTGGTTGTTGCTATTATTATAGCTTCTGAGTCCCAGGCAACAGCTTGGTATTTTGGAAAAAAACATTGATTGGTGAATCAAAAGACCAAAGGTCCTGGCCTCATGTGAGTGGGCTTGAGTTCTGACTCTGTATGAACTTGGGAAAGTCACTTAAGCTCCCTGAATCTCAATTTCCTCATTCATAAAATGGGAACAATAATAGTAACTGCTTTACAGTGTTGTTGGTACAGATGAAATGAGTTTCTATATTTACAACCTTGGAATCGTGCTTGGTCATAGTGAATGTTGTCATTGTTTGTTGCTGTTATTACTATTATTATTTCTAACTAGTTGTTAGATGAGTAGGGCAAGTTGGGCAGGGCTAAACTTTTCTATAATATTTTGTGAATTTGATGAGTCCAGAGGGAATAAAAAGGAGCAAGAAAAGCAAGACAGGCAGAACTTGTGTGCAAATGGTTTGAACCTGAATCTATTTTCTCTGGTGCTGGACTCTGAACTAGGGTGGAAGTGAGTTCATGATGGTGCCATTACCAAGGATTTAAATCTCTGATGGAAGCATTGTCCAAGTAGTTGCTTTTCCTTTGGATTGGATACTGAAACTGATAGATTTTGTCCTGTAATATTGATACTCTTTTTAAAATAATTTTTTATTTTAAAATTGTTTTATTTTAAAGCAATTCAGAGTTAGGTATACAAATATTAATTGTGGAGGTACCCTTGTTGATGACGTGTGCCCCCACTTCCCCAGGCAGTTTCCCAAGTATTGATACTCTTAGTAGATAGCTCTTTTGGCTTACAGAAATTTAAATTCATAAATACTGAAAAAAATTCTAATGCACTGAGACTGGCAATAAACTTCAAAGATGAGCTCCAAGGTGGGACCTCCCATCCCAGGAATGTCCCAGAGAGTGAAAAATATAGAGACTGAGGCTTAAACTTATGACTGAAATTATTCAGGCTTTGTTATTCCAAACAGTCTTCTACCTTGAGGGGGGATGTTGCTTCAACAGAAGTGTGGGCTGAGCTGTCATTTTTGGCCTTTAGCACATTCTGTCATGAAACACTTCATACTTTGGTAAATATGAAACTGTGGGATTGGGTGGTGAGGGCAGGTGGGGTTCACAAAGTTTCTTGCTTGGAGCAGCAACTGTCTTTGAGATGGATGTCCCCTCAAAGGAATAGCAGAACTTGATTGCTACATGGAGTTGTGGAATGCAGCCCCAGGAGAAACACCTACAGAAAAGAGCAGCTTTTATAACTTTTGTGGGGTGGGGTAGAGGGTGGGATAGGAATAGAGTAATTTATTGCTGACAAAGGAATGTTTTTCTTCCACCAAAGTAGGATTTATTGTCTGAATAATGTGTAGTATATTCAGATTGAAAGATCAGCTTTGCTTGTACATTCACTCCAGACACAAGAATTATTTAAAATATTAAAATAAACAGTTTTTCTAACTAATTAGCTTTTTGTTATAATTCTATATATTTTCTATAATTTTTTAACATGGTTCAAAATGGCACTTTAGCATTTGAATTCTAACTTTTAAGTTTGGCTATGAAACATAGGCATTTTCATGTTGTAAGAAATGTCCCTAAAATGACTGGAATGGCATTATATACTACTTATTTCTGTACTTGAATTTACTAAGCTATAATAATGCTGGCAAACACTTCATGTCACTTCCATGTGCCAGATACTGTTTTAAGTGTTTTACACACATAAACTCATTTAATTCCCAAAACAACATTCTAAAGCTTGTTCTGTTAATATTCTTCACTACCAGCGAAAGACGTTGAGAGAGAAAGGTGACACCATTGCCAGAGGTCACTTGGTTCTTGAGAGACGAAGCCAAGATTTGAACCAAGGCAATTAGTGTTCTAGGAGCTGTTTATAGTTCCTGTACACTGTTTAGCCACTGTACTACTGTAGGCCTTCAGATTATGGCTAATTACAAGTAAGAACTTGGGACACTGGACCCAGATTGGCCCTTGGGGTTTGGGTGCAGGAATGATGGAGCTGCTGGACATGTGAGAATGAATTGGGGGAGCAAACACCAACAAGAAATCTAGACCATTGGTGTCAGAGTCAGAATTAGAAACTTTTTTCCTAGTCTTTTTATTTCCATTTTTTGTGTGAAAATACATGCAAAATATCTTTCTAATGGAGAAAGACAATGCAATCTTTTGAAAGATCAATGTCTAGAATGAGTTTGGGAAAAGACTATAGTTTATTAATAGCAGATTATTTTCTCCCCATTTCCATGTTTATGACCCGGCTTAGCAAGTATTGGGTTTTTTGTTTGTTTGTGCAACTTTTTAAGTTTGGAGAAGGGACATTACACACTCTCTTTGCCTTGGACTATGGGAGTAGGATGATTTATCTCACTGGGAGACTGGATGAAGGGCAAGCGGCAGGGGAAAGGAGTGACTCAACCCTATGCAGGCTTACTTAACCCCCAAGTGTGCCTTCCTCTCTTGCCCCTGCACCTTTGCAAGAAGGTCTATACATCAATTTGTCTCTTGGGCCCTTGGGGACCTCTGGCTCTGTAAGGTGTGAGGCAGTTAGCTCTTTAATCCCTATCTTTCCCATCTAAGCCCCAAGGAATAAACGTGACAGACGGCTGTAAGGAGTCTGATTTTGACTGAGATTTTCCAGTTCAGTTTCATCAAAAAATACATTTAAATATGAATTTCTCTATGTTTTAGTCACATTTGTCAACTGGTTTGGAATTCATAGGCAGAGGTATATGATTCAAGTTTCTTTTTAAACTCATCCTTGATCTTTGTGCTCTGGAGACAAAAAGTATTAATGTGAAAGTCATAGGTTCCCCTCTCCCGCCATACCTCAAACACTTAAGGGAATACAATCTCAGCATGCTCAGCTTCTCCTTATATCTCATTCTTTGGAAAGAATCCTACCTTGAGAGATAAATTACTGATATCTCTCTGAGGTCCAATTCTTGGACTTCTGAGGGGCAGATTTCTGGCAAAGAGTGGTGAGAGACAGAAAGGAGAAACAAGGATAGAGGAGTTGCATATAAAAGGACAGATTTACTCAGAAGAGGAGTGAAAGAATAGAGATGAAAGAATAGAGGAAGAAGGAGAAAAGTCAAGCACTCATACAGATAACCAGAGGTCTCTTTGGGGGAAAATTCAGATCAATTAGGGCATGTGTGAGAGAGAATCAGAGGAATGGAGAAAGATAATTTTAAGAAGTTTTTCCCTGGGGCTATGAATTGAGTGCCTTTGAAATTCTTATTAGATGAGACTGGTAAATATTGAAATTCTCTAAAAAACTAAGGAGATTGAATTTCTTTGAATGTCAACGTAGTTGTAGAGTGGGACATGATTTGGCCTCAGTTTTAACTGTGTTACATATATCTCCCCATATATTAAATCTGACTCAATAGATGTAATCAAATGAAAATGGAAGAAGTGCCCCTAAGTATCCTAAACTCTAGGATAGTTGTCTGTATGGATGTCTGTCTGTGTATGTATTCAGGGTCTAGAGGCAGTCCTACACTGAACCTATGCTCTTTCACGCTAAAACTGGGCACCTGGGGAGACACCCTCAATTTCTAATGGTGTCTATGCATTTGAGATAGACACCAAGGATATGGTAGGAAAGAGTAAGTCCTAGAGAGAAGACAGAGAGGTGTGAACTTGGTCAAGACAATGTCTCATTGAGGAGTAAAGGGGGAATTCTGAAATCTGTTCATCAGAACCCAGACAAATTCTTGGGTGAGGGGCTGCAATAAAAGAAAAGGCACGAAAAAATCCCTGCTTCACTGGATGTCACCAGCCCAAGGTCACATCAGGGTATTCTTGAGGACTGGAGCTAGCTTTGGCAGAGAGGTGATGGGAGCTCTGAGGCCTCTTCTCTGGTATCAGCACCTCATTCTCAGGTATCTGAGTTCAGCAGCAATCATGGAGAAACTCAGAATTGGTAAATACCATCTGGAGTTCAAGCGATGCTTATGATCGCATGGGGACAGAGGCACCTAAACTGTTCTGTGACTGCCGTAGAACAGGCCAGTGGAGTCGGATCAACATAGCTTACTTTTATGTATATTTTCCCTCTCCACACAGACCAGATCAACCTGACATTGTCTCACCATGCTGAAGGAGGGAGAAACTTTCAAATAGGTGTCAGCTGTACAGCAAAAAGTTTTGAAGGAGTTTGGCAGGAACCCCAGTCAGCCGTTACATCTGAGTTCCTGACATCAGGTTGGTGATATTTGGATTCTAGGCCTAGGCAGATGGACCATTTGCCACGTGTCTGTTTATTCTGGCTCTTGTTTTCCAACAGCCCCTGCTAACTTGGATCAGACTATTAACAGATCTGACTCTGCTGCACTCGGCACTTTGCACAGATAGGAATCCTCACACATGCGGTTTTCTGGTTATCTTTGTAAGGATGTGGAAGAATAGAGGAATGAGGTTCTTCCTTTCTGGCCAAGTATGGCACCCTCTGCCTACATTGGAGCTGCTGGCACTGATCTTCACAAGGCTCTTAATACTGTGCGGGCACTTAGTGCATTCTGTGGCAGTGTGAGGAGCAGAAAATAAATCAAAGATCTGTGCCCTCACCTTTAGAAGCTGGTCATCAGAATGAGAATTGGGGAGAGGGAGGGGTGGTCATTGAAGGTTTTGGAGTTTATCTCCAAAGCCACAAAGCTACAAATCCAAGAACAGATGGTACACACCGACTGTTAGGAGGACCTCAGTGGTGGGAAGTGCACTTTGTTCCAAAGAGTTAGCGGCGTGGCTCAGAGGGGAGCAAAGACACACATATACAAACCGATTTTCATAAGAACTTCCAGAATGGACAACGCTGACAGCATGACTCTCTTTGGTTATCTCATCATGATAATAGTTCCTGGATTATCAAGGCCAAAACTAGCTTTAAAAGTCCATCCTCTTGTCAGACCATGTGCATAACCAATATGTCCCCATTTGGGTTGGGTGATTATGGAAAACACACTTGTATGGCCCTCATAAGTACCCAGTTGTCCTAAGCTATCATTTCCATATAAAGGAACAACATAAAGTTAAACAGAAATGCCAATCTACCTGTTTTAGTGTGTTCTTGATGTTATTGCTGGCAGTGGTAGGTCAATGGAACACTATTGATTAGGGAGGGCTCAGCTCTCTCTAATATATGCTAAAGGCGGTTGCTGGAAATCAGTTTCTTTGTACTGTGGTCTTGAGATTCCATTTTTCCTCTGAGGCTGAGATCAGAAGGGAGGCATTAGACTTCATCCTCAACTCTTTGCTCACAGAATAGTTACAAGATATATATGCTTTAAAACCAGGAATATCAGAATGTGGGATAAAGAGGGATTGTGAGAATTTCTAAGCTTAGACTACCTGAAATGTCTGGTGAAGAGTTTCAGATTCTAAAATAGAAGGGAGTTGACGCTTTGCTCAAGTTCGGTAAAAATGTAACCTTCTGGGTTTCAAGGGGAAAAAAAAATCTTAGACTCTTACAAGCAGACTTTATATCAACATTTGGAGTTGTGAGAATGAATCAGACAAACACGGACCAAACGTTCCTAGAAAAGCAGAGGGACTGAAAATGAAACTGCAAAGTGTTTTGGCAGTTTGGGATTTTGGAATATTATTAGCACCCTCCCACACCAAACACCACCAGATAATCGACTGTCTGTATTCGGCTGGTATTTGTGTGCCTCTGAGACAAGTGATTTTGAAGCCTATTATAAGACACATTTTCTTTGAAATGCTTCCTTTCCTTTTATATTTTTTATTTGTGAAGGGTAAATCAGATAGAAAGTTTAGTCTGTTTGGAGAGTGATTTTGGTTTTAAATCTTTTCAGACATCCACTTCCAGATCAAAGCCTCCCAGAAAGGGGCCCTTGCTATAATAGACACGAAGTTTCATTTCCTGGCCTTGGTAGCAGGACCCGGAGAATTGTAGGAATCAGGAAATTCAAGAGAGTCTGCCTTCTTAAATCAGATATCCATTCCTAGCTTTGCTGCTCAGATGGGTAGGTTATTGATTTTTTTCCCCCTTGCAAGAAGATGATTCGTAATCTGGGAACCTGAGGAAACTGTATTTACTTTAACATCTGCACTTAATGCAATTTTGAGTCTGAGCCTGATGGGCTTATCATTTCCATTATTCTAAGAAGGCAAGAATCAGGCCAACCTAATGTTGGAGGGAAGTGATCAAGCTGTTCCACTAGCTGGATAAATTGCACACAGACAACCTGAGATTAAGTCCCCTAGAGCAGGAGGGAAACCTCAACAAGGTCCGCTAGGGAATATGTCTGGCTGTACTAGGAACAGACCCATATTGAAATCTGAGAATCGGGTACCTCAGCTTCAGGGGCAACATCCAAGAATTCCTTACTACTGAACATACTGCCCAGTTTACCTCTGCACTGGGACACTGTAGACTCAATTAGGCCACCTAGTGGTCTGAAGCAGCTATCATTGCTAGCATTCCGGAGCCCTGGTCCTGGGGAAAAGGTGATGGTGAGAGAGGGCTGTTGTAGCAATTTATCTGAGTTTCCTGCTTCATTTTCCTCCCTCTTTCTTTTTCACCTTCTCTATTTTTCCCTTTAGGAAACCGAGACCACCATCTCCACCTCTTCTCAGCTCCTTTGATCTCTCCACCTGCCTTTTTGAACTTGTATAGATTTCTCTTTTCCATTTGGAAGTCACACATTATTGCTATCTACACATTGTCACCAAAACCAATTTGTGAAAACTAACAGGCTTATCAGCAGCGCTGAAATGAGATTAAAACTGCTTCCAATGAAACAGATAAAAACCAGATGAATGAAGCCAGCTAATAAGACATCAAAGATAATGACAAGAATGATTAACTAGCATGATATATATGAGACATCGGATGCCCAGGATCAGTAAACTAATAAAAAGAATCTACCTTTAATTCCTTTTAGTCAGTAAGATATAATCACATCAACATTATGATTTTTTATTTATCTGTGAGAGCAATATCACACCTTTCCTCCAAATTGTTCAAAGCTTATTAGTGAGAAGAAAAGACTGAGAGAGAGAGAGAGAGACTGCGGGCGGGGGGAGCTCTTCTCTTTCCAGCTCTTTAAAAATAAAAAGCAATGCAATACCCTGGTTTACCTTTACACACTGATTATGCAGGCATTCTCATGTATGGTTCATCTCTGAGACTGGCCTGTTCATAACCAGACTGTTTTACATCATACAATCAGTCAATTACTGCATGATCAAGTCACATCATGACAATCTGAAAATTACATTTCTACTGGGCATTATCTCAGGGTTGACCAGGGCCACCACCACCTTAAAACCCAACTCTTCTCTCAGGAGCAGGTAGTCCTTCTGGCCACTCATCAGCTGGTTTTATTTTCCTGCCTTGTTGGGACAGGAGCATGAAAGAGAGAACTTCACTTCTTATTCATTTAGGGGTTTTTCAAACCTTAACTATGTGTTAAGGCTCTGAGTAAGAACTTGGCTCTGCCCTCAAGTAGCTTACTGTACAGTGGAGGAGGGGAAAGTAAGGGAGAAAGGGAAGGTAAGACTTCCAGCAAGATGGCCACAGAACAAGTCAGACTGTGAGAGTCTCTGAAAAAGCAAGTGTCCATAAAGATTCTCTGTGTGAGTGGGTGTGTGACGGTGGGTAAGTGAGTCTGAGGGGAGACTTGGGCTCATGTACCTGGGGCTCTCCTGTGGAGGTGACTGCAGCTGTCCACCGCCATGAGATTGGAGCCACAGGCACACAGGATCATCTGCTGTTCCCGGGGCTCTCCTAAGAAGATGCAGTGGAAAGCAGCCAGTCTTCATTACCTGGCATCCTGCCCATACCATCACCTTTGTCAGCAGAGCGCTATGAGCCCAGGATCTGTGGAGAGAGAATGGGGAGAGCTGGAGAGGAGACCCACCACTGGTGAGGAAATGCTGAGGAGAGCCATTTTCTCTGTCCTGAAATCAGACAGAGACCTGCATGCCCTGCTTTGTTACAGCTAGCCACCAACTTGGGACTAGAGGTAGTCTCATCAAACTCAGAGAAACAGACACCCCTCCCCCACACTGGATCAGACACAAACATGGCAGAGCTGAGTGAGACATTTGACAGGCAGCAAGCCAGGTGAGTCCAGATCAGATCCACCCTCTTCCCACAGTAGTCCTGGGGCATCTGACCCACAGAGACCAACTCTATCAGCCTACCCTGAGAGCAGAGGGGAGAGGCTGGAGATCAGTGCTGAAAGGAAGATGGACTTACATGAATGACCTCAGAGTGTGCTTTTGTCTTGTTTTGTTTTTTTGTTTGTTTCTTTTACTTTTTTGTTTTGTTTTTCTCTTCTCTCTGTTTTTGATTATGTTTTTGTAAGTGTTTTGTTTCTGTTATTTTATTGCTTTTTTTTAGACTTCCTGTTTGCATATGAGTATTTTTTGTAGGGTTTTTTTTGTCAATTTGTGTGTTTATATGATTATTTGTATATATTTTTTGAAATCTTTTCTGCCTTTATTTGTGTCTCTTTTCATTTGTTAGTTGGCACACCTGTCTGATTCCCTCTTCTCCTTCTCTCTCCACCTTTCTCTCATCCTCCTTCTTCCTTTTTCCATTCTTTTCCTTTTTCTTACTTCATTTTGCTTGCAGGGGGCAAACCCATACCCCCACTGCATGGACAGATTGTAATGCAGTGGGAAGGGAGTCCCAGCGGGTCCACACATCAGTCAGTGGATACAGGGATCTGCAGATAGTTTCTGAATCACAGTTTTCCCCTCAATTAAATCTCAAAACAGAAAAAAGTACAGTCCCCCACCCATAGTCCAGCTTCAGAATTGAACAAATCCAGGAGAACATCATAAGAAAGAATAGGAGATTGAACAAACAGAAGTAAAAGCTACCCCCCCATCCCTGAACAACAGAATTGAAGAAGAGGTTTAAAAAAAGGAGGGTGGAAAATCTACATAAACAAGGAAAAAACAAAAGAAGAATGTGGGACTCACACAGACCCCTGGGAACTCACCTACTGAGAATACAGATTTTGAAACACAAGGAATGAAGAGCCCCTAGAATGACTGGTCTCAAACTACAAACCCAGATATCAAGACATTAATAGAATAAATAGAATTGAAGAGTGATAAGAGGAAAGAACGAAGGAATTGATAACTGAGATAGCAGCAATAAAGAGCACAGTAAATGAAATAAATAACAAACTGATAAGCATGGAAAGCAGAATTAACCAAGCAGAAGACAGAATCTCAGAGTTTGAGGACCAAAATGTGGAACTAACTTTAATTGTTAAAAACATAGAAAAAAAGTTTAAAAAGACAGAATAAGACCTCTGAGAGGTGAGTAATTATTTCAAGAGGCCGAACCTAAGATTAATTGGAATCCCAGAGGCAGTTAGAGAGACAGAGACCACCCTGGAACAAACGTTCCATGAAATTATCCAAGCAAACTTCCCTCATCTCATCAGTGACGCAATCATTCAAGCACAAGAGATTTAGAGAACCTCTGCAAGACAACAAATGAGAAGACCAACTCCTATACACATAGTAATTTGCCTACACAAAGTAGGTATAAAAGAAAAAATCCTAAAGGTAATAAGAGAAAAAAGTCAGACTACCTACTGGGGAAGACCCATTGAATAGCAGCAGACTTTTCTACAGAAACACTTCAGGCTAGGAGAGTTTGAAGTCCAATCTTCAAAGTTCTCAAAGATAAAACAGTTTCAACCAAGAATTACCTACACAGCTAACCTAAGCTTCATCAGTGATGGAGAATTAAAATCCTTCCACATATTAAATCTCTAAGAGTTTACGCTGCTTCCAGACCAGCTCTACAAGAAACGCTTAAGAAAGTATTAAACACAGAAGAAAGGAAAAAAAGAACAACAGCACCCTTCCTAAGAATGCAAGAAAGAGGTTAAAAATACACATGAATAAACCCCAAAATCAAAAGAAAGACAACAAACAAACAAACAAACAAACAGTACTACCACCAACAAACTTCATAAAAACCTCATGAACCAGGCTTGGTGGTTCAGCCTGTATTTCCAGCACTTTGGGAGGCTGAGGCCAGTGGATTGCCTGAGCCCACAGGTTTGACCCAGCCTCAGCAATTTGGGAAGACCTCATCTCTACAATAAATAAATTAAAAAAAAATTTTAGTCAGGCATGGTAGCACATGTCTGTAGTTCCAGCTACTTGAAAGGCTGAGGCAGAAGAATCACTGGAGTCCAGCAGGTCAATCTCCCATAAAATTGAAATACTCCCATGTACCTTCTCAGACCACAGAGAATAAAAATAAATATTAACACTAGTCAGGGGCAATAATGTGAGACTCCAACTCAAAAAAACCCAAAAAACAAAAAACAAAACTTCATGACAGGGATAAACTCTCACATCTCAAAAATTGGCCTGAATATGAGTGGACTAAATGCACCACTGAAGAAACACAGAATGGAAAAATGGATAAAATATCATGAGGCAACAATATATTTTCTCCAAGAGACTCATTTCACCAGAAAGGACACTTACCGACTCAAAATTAGAGGATGGAAAGCAAAATTTCAGGTGAATGGAATATAAAAGAAAGCAGGAGTCGTGATCTTAATATCAGACAAAATACCCCTTAAACTATCAAAAATTTAAAAATATATGGAAGCCCACTATATAATGATAAAAAGTTCAATCCATCAATAAGAAATATCCACCCTAAACACATATGCACCCAACATAGGAGCACCAACTTTCATAAAGCAGCTTCTAGGCAAACTTAAAAAAGATATTGACTCCAACAGTATCATAGCTGTGGACTTAAATCCCCCCCCTCACAACCCTAGACAGATCAGCAAGACAAAAAATCAGCAAGGTGATCCAGAACCTCAGCACGATGCTTGACCAAATGAACTTAATTGATACCTACATTCCACCCAACAACCATGGGATATACATTCTACTCATCACCACACGGAACGTACTCTAAGACCAACCACATCCTCGACCATAAATCATGCATAAACAAGTAAATGCATAAACAAGTAATGCATAAACAAGTAAATCATGCATAAACAAAGTACTCTAAGACCAACCACATCCTCGGCCATAAATCATGCATAAGATTGAAATACTGCCATGTACCTTCTCAGACCACAGAGAATAAAAATAAATATTAACACCAATAAAGTTCCACCAGAACCCACAAAGACATGGACACTAAACAGTATGATGCCAAACAACAGAGATTAAAAGATACCTGGAAACAAATGAAAACAGAGAGATATTTTACCAAAACCTCTGGGATGCCATGAAAACAATACCAAGAGGGAAATTCATATCTCTACAAACACACATGAAGAAAGTGGAAAGATCACAAGTTAACAGCCTAACAAGTCACCTCAGGGAGCTGGAAAAGCAAGACCACCAAAACCCTAACTTCAACAGAAGAATCCAGATCACCAAAATAAAAGCCCAAATTTGGGACATAGAACACAAAAAGATAATACAAAAAATCATTGAAACAAAAAGCTGGTTCTTTGAAAGGATAAACAAGATTGATGGACCCCTGGCTAGATGGAACAATAAAAAGAGAGAAAACGTCCAAATAAACACAATCATAAATGTAGAAGATCAAGTCACAACCGACCTCAAAGAAATTCAAAAGATTATCAGACACTACTGTGTACACTTGTATGGAAACATATTGGAAAACCTAAAGGAAATGGAAGAATTTCTGACATCATACAACCTCCCCAGGTTGAATCAAGAAGAAATCAAGACCCTAAATAGGCCAATAACAATCCAGAAAATTGACTATATCATAGAAAAGCTACCTACAAAAAAAAAAACAAAAAACAAAAAAACAAAACCCTGGACCAGATGGTTTTCCAGCAGAATTCTACAAAACATACAAGGAGGAACTGATACCAATCCTATTGAAAGTATTCCATGCAATTGAGAAAGATGGAACTATCCTTAAATCAATTTATGAAGCTAACATCACATCTGCCCTCATAAATGGATGAATGCTGCTGTGGCGGGAGTAGGTTTGTATCTCAGGAACGGTTTTGCCCCCTCTTGGTCTCACTCCCCACCCTTTTGCCTTGTTCCATGGATGACACAGCAAGAAGGCCCTCGCCCTTGATCTTGGACTTCCCAGCCTCCAAAAATGTGAGAAAATATATTTCTGCTCTTACCAAAACCTCTGGGATACCATGAAAACAGTACTGAGAGGAGAATTCATTTCTTCATGAACATACATCAAAGAAAATGTAAAGATCACAAGTTAACAGCCTACAAACCACCTAGGGGAGTTGGAAAGACAAGACCACCAAAACTCTAACTTCAAGAAGAATCCATATCACCGTAGTAAAAGCCCAAATACAGGACATAGAAGATAAAAATATCATAGGAAAAAAATCAATGAAACAAAAAGCTGGTCTTTTGAAAGGATAAACAAGATTGATGGACCCCTAGCCAGACTGACCAAGAAAAAGAGGGGAAAAGCCCAAATAAACACAATCAGAAATGCAAAAGATCAAATCACAACAGACCCTGAACAAATACAAAAAATTATCAGAGATTACTATGCACACCTGTATGGAAACAAACTTGAAAACCTAAATGAAATGGAAGACTTTCTGACATTACACAACCTCCCAAGGTTGAAACAAGACAAAATTGAGACATTAAAAAGACCAATAAAAACCCAGGAAGTAGACTCCATCATAAGAAAACAACCCTAAAAAAATGTCCCAGACCAGGTGACTTTCCAGCAGAGTTCTACAAAACATACAAGGAGGAGCTGATACCAATCCTATTGAAAGTATTGCAAGCAATTAAGAATGTCAGAATTCTCCCCAAGTCATTTTATGAAGTTAACATCACACTGATACCCAAACCAGGCAAAGATCCAACAAAGAAAGAGAGCTACAGGCTAATATTTCTGATGAATATAGATGCAAAATATTCAACAAGATTCTAGTAAATGGATCAAACAACACATCTCAAAAACCATCTATCATGATCAAGTAGGCTTCATCCCTGGGATGCAGAGCTGTTTTAACATTCACAAGATCATAAACATAATTAAATACATCAACAGATGTAAAAACAAAAACCACATGATTATGTCATTAGACACGGAAAAAGTTTTTGATAAAATCCAGTACCCCTTCTTGATAAAAATTTTCAAACACTTCGATGAAACATACCTCAGAATAGTAAGAGCCATCTACAAGAAACCCATAGCCAGCATACTGCTAAACAGACAGAAATGGGAACCATTTCCTCTGAAAACCGGAAGAAGACAAGGATGCCCACTTTCACCCCTCCTTTTCGACATAGTTTTGGAAGTCCTAGCTAGAGCAATCAGTCAAGATAAGGAGATCAGCGGTATCCAAATAGGAAAAGAGGAAGTCGAGTTATCCCTCTTTGCAGACAACATGATTCTATACCTTAAAAACCCAAGAGAATCTATCAGAAACCTCCTTGCACTGATAAAGGTCTTTGGCAAAGTTTCAGGGTATAAAATAAAAGTGCAAAAGACAGTTGCATTTTTATACACCAACAATAAACAAACACCAAATAAAAAGCACAATTCTATTCACAATAGTCACACACAAAAAATGAAATACCTTGGCATTTTCCTAACCAGAGACGTGAAAGACCTTTAAAATGAAAACTACAAAACACTGCTCAAAGAAATCAAAGATGACACAAACAAATTGGAAAAATATTCCATGCTCATGGATTAGAAGAATCAACATTGTTAAGATGTCCATTTTACCCAAGACAATCTACAGATTTAACACAATACCCATTGAATTGCCAGTAGCATTCTTCTCAGACCTGGAATCAACAGTACAGGAATTCATATGGAATGATAAACAACTGCAAATAGCCAAAACAATCCTCAGCAAAAAACAAACAAATGAACAAAAAAACAAAGCGAGAGGTATCGCACACTCCCAGATTTTAAACTTTATTATAAAGTCACAATAATCAAAACAGCCTGGTATTGGTACAAGAACAGGCATACAGACTAATGGAACAGGATAGAGATTCCAGAAGAAAAACCTCAATTTCTCAACCAACTCATCTTTGACAAAGTCACCACCACCAACTACTGGGGAGAGGATTCAGTAAATGGTGCTGGGAAAACTGACTGACCACATACAGAAGATTAAAGCAAGACCCAACCTAACACCATACACAAAAATCAACTCTAAATGAATCAAAGACCTAAATGTAAAACCTCAAACTATAAGATTCTTAGAAAATGCAGGAGACATCCTTATGGAAATTGGAACTGGCAATCAATTCCTGATCAAAAGCCCAAGTGCCCATGCCATAAGAGATAAGACAGACAGGTGAGACCTCATCAAACTGACAAGCTTCTGCAAAGCCAAAGAAACCATCAAAAGAGCAGGGAGACAACACACAGACTGGCAAAAAATATTTGCCAACTATATGTCAGACAAAGGCCTAAAATCTAGTATCTACAAGGAACTCAAATGTGCTGAAAAGAAAAAAACACAACCCCATTACAGAGTGGTCAAAAGATATGAATAGATACTTCTCAAAAGAAGACATACACGCATCCAACAGATACATGAAAAAATGCTCAGCCTCACTAGTCATCAAAGAGATGCAAATTTAAACCACACTGAGATACCACCTAACTCCAGTCAGGATGGCCATCAGCAATAACTTAAAACACAACAGATGCTGGAGAGGATGCAGCGAAAAGGGAACACTTCTACACTATTGGTGGGAGTGTAAACTAATACAATCTCTGTGGAAAACAGCTTGGCGATACCTAAAAGATCTAAAAATCAACTTTCCATATGACTCCACTATCCCCCTACTAGGTGTATACCCAGAGTAGCAGATCACTCTATGAAAAAGATACCTACACACATATGTTTATTGCAACGTTGTTCACAATAGCAAAAACATGGACCAACCATGCTGTCCATCGAAAGAGGACCAAATTTTAAAAAATGTGGTACATATGCATGATGGAATATTATGCAGTCATAAAGAAGGACACAATTACAAACTTCACAGCAATCTGGATGGATTTAGAATCTGTAATACTGAATGACCTATCACAGAAGTAAAGAACTGAGTACCATATGTTCTCTCTCGTAAGCAGACCTTGAACAATTATGGTAATACCATCAGAAAAGGATTGGCAGTAGTGGGAAACTGCCAGGGCGGGGGGTGGCAGGATTGGCAGCAGTGGGTATTATCCAGGAGAAGGGAGCACACCTCATCAACAAGGCTACCTGCATAATGAACATTTGTATACCTAACCCCGAGTCGTACCTCACATCTTTAAAATAAAATAAAGAAAAGGAAAGTAAGTAAACACAGGGGGTAACAAGTAAACCTATGTAATAAGTGGCTCTATGATTAATGCATAATGTCATGGATGCCTAGAGAAAGGAGTAACTGGAGAAGCTGGAGAAGGCTTCTCAAGGGAAGAATCTTTAAGATAGGTATGAAAGGAAGAATAGGGTTTTTGTTGAAGAGAGAGAAAGAAAAAAGAGATGAACCAACTTCTAAAAAAAGATGAATTATGTGCACAAACAGCCAGGAAAAGCACAGCTGTGTTGAGAGAAGAAACACTTGGTGGGGAATAGTAGACTGGTAAACCCTGGCACAGGAGTCTGGGGACAGTCCATAAGGATCCTATATTCTGAGGTTTTTGCTTTTTATCCTAAAAGCTGAGGTGATCCATTAATATATTGAAAAGGTAGATACAGGATCAAACATATGCTTTGAAAATATAACTATGATAAAGCTATAGAGAATGAATTAAAAGTAGAAGAGAGATGAGTCCAAAAAACCCTGCCAGAGCCATGATGTAGTGAGAAAAACACAAATACGCCCAAGAAAGTTATGCATTGGTACCCAAACTAACTAACCATATGGTCTTGGGTAATATCATCTCTTGAACTGAAATTTCCCCATTTGTAAATCCAGCATAATAATAACCATTTCCTGCGATTGTTGGAAAGATTAAAAATAGGAAAAAATAAGGCCCAAGTGTCTAGCGTATGCTATGTACCTAACACACCGAGAGTGATAACTCTCCAGTAAGCACTGCTGTGGAGGGATGGGAAGGTATAGAGTAGGATGGTGGTAGTAGTATGGTGTGTATGCTTGTGTGTGTGCATGCTTTACCATTAGGAAAATTGATAAACAGTATTAAATTATTGTGTTGAGAACAGAAGGGAATCTGGAATTCGAAATACAAGTTCACATGGATATATTACTACTGCCATTGATGTACTTTGTTGTTTGAAATTATAAGGATTAAACACTTTTGCAGTATAGAAGAGAGCCAGCGAGTTAAAAATAATACCCACTTTACCCATCTCACAGGGCAGCTGCAAGGTCCCAAAACTGATTGGGAGATTTCTTGATTTCCAGAATGTCAGTTCCATAAAGATGGGGACATGTTTACTGTTATATCCTTAATTCTCAGACCTCTACATAATTTTTTTAAAAGTATGGAATGAATGAATAAATGAGATATGAATGAGTTCAAAAACAGTGAAAATATTATTAATTTGAGCACTGATTAATAAGGTCAAAATATCTAGTTTCAGTCTTTCCATTCCTCTCACCAACTACTATTTTACTTATGAATGCAAAATTATTGAGACCCTCTAAGTGTTCTTGGTCTCCTGTGTCCCATGTGTATAGAATAAAGTACTTTGTATATAGTGGTGAATAATATAGATTTGGCATTGCCCTGAGCTTACAGTCTGGTGAATGTGGGTAATCGAGTCTTATGAAGGCTGTCAAATGTATGGCTTCTTTCTCCCTTTTCTACTGCCCCTCAATATCATTCCAGGTGAGATTTGAATGATGGACAGCCTGCAGAGATGCTGGGTAGCAGAATGCATAATGAAATGAAGAAGGATGTGTCCTGGGGTCACATACATTTGGTTTTGCCTCCTCACTCCATCACATACTAGATGTGCGAGTCTGGGCAAGCTACTCTCTCAGTTGAAATTTCCTCATCTTTAAAATAAGTATTTTCAGTAAGAATTAGAAATTAGATGTACAAATAATTTGGTGCATATGAGATAGTTAATATTATTTTTTCCTCAGCAATAGATTTCCTTATAGATAGGTTTGATAACTATGGAAAAACAATTGTTTTTGAAAGAACTTACTGCTTAGCTATTTACAGGTTGCTCCTCCTGTCTCTACAGTATGTCAAAGGCAGTCAATTAACTCAATTTTATTCAAAAAGCACAAGAATCTATTTTCATATCCTCTAACACTTCTTGAAAATACCATTTCTGGTGGTTTATCAGCATGCAATCAAGGCTAGTTTCAGAAATCTACAAGTTTGCAGATAGGACAAACCTCTTAAAAACTGATAGGATAGCAATAGAGTGAGACTCCAACTCAAAAAACAAAAACAACAAAAAAAAACTGATAGGATGGACAACCTCTTGGGTCCCCTCCCACTCTGGGAGATTTTCTGTCCTCTCAATACATCCTGCTTTAAAAAAAAAATTGATAGGTAAGCTATGCTACAAAAAAGAGAAAAATCTAAAAAACAATGTGTTTAAAAACAGTTCTCCACTTAATAAAACAATCTCGTTGTTTAACATACTAAATAAAAGGAGTTAGAAATTATAATTTCATTATTTTTACACTCACTGTTAAGTTTTATGAACATGTTTAAAAAGCCATTATTTGTGAACTTAATAGAAATTTTAAACTTTTTTTTTAATATTGGTTTAAAGCTCCCAATCAAGATTTTCTCCTTACTTTAGCCAATCCCACATCTGTCATATATTCTATACCCTTGCCCACCTATAGAGATGGGAGGTTTTCATGTTTAACATGCTGATAGATTCCAATTTTTATAACCAATATGTTTGATTCAGAGATCACATTTAGAGATACCTAAAAACATATCTATATTCTACAAATGACTGCATTTAAAAATATATTCATTTTTGCAAAAATCTGCATGGTTACAGAATGTACATTTTATGAAGGGGGCACTTACTCCAGTAGTGAAGGCCTAGAGTCTCCATAAAATTACATTTGCTATCGTGACACTTTGATTAAGAAAGTGCTCTCCTCTTAGTTTTCAAGGCCTACTGTTTGGAAAAAGAGTTGAGGATGATTTTTCTGGTGCACTATATAGATACAAGAATGGAAGTTCCAGTGATATGATGGGTTCGAATTGCATTATCTCTTTAATTTCTTTCTAGCTCGAAATTTATGTTTCTGTGAGTTCATGTTTTGAAATCTAGGATGAGCCTGTAGCTAGTGAGGGTCTCTCTTATTTTCTGGGCGATCCCTAAAACAAGAATGTTTTAGGACAATACAGCCACCCTGAGTAGGAGCTCTGAATTAAAGGCTTTTTTTGTTACATTTAGAGAGTAATTGTCTACCATTTGGTCCATGGGAAACAAGACTTGCCCATAAGGTAAGTATAAAATTGGCAGAGTGGAAAGGAGTGCTAAAATAATTTAAACTATATATTTTTTAAAAATATGTATTTATTAACTTACTAATGGGTTTATTATATGGGATAATATATGAATGTTTTATTCAATAATTATTTTCAAAAACAGAGGTATTTCTAAAAAGAAAAGTAATATGTATCACCTGTATTAAAGGAAAGTAAAATTTATTTATATTTCACTAAGATTAGACAATGTCATTGAACACTGAAAATAACATAAGTAAATAATTATTATTGGTACATCTTTACATATTTTATTTCTTGATTGTATCAGTCTAATAATATAATATGGGTATTTTTTCTGAAGAAGAAAAATTTTAATACAGTTTATTACCTCACTATTTTGTGTGTGAAATTGATTGCAATCTCCTTCAAAGCTACATTTTATGGTTAATAAATATAGAATTGTTGATAACTTTAATTGGCTTTTCTTTGTAGACATACTTTTTTTTTGAGTTGGAGTCTTACTCTGTTGCCCAGGCTAGAGTGCAGTTGCACACTCACAGCCACCCCAGTGTCGACCTGCTCAGGCTATCCTTCCACCTCAGTCTTCCAAGTAGCTGGAACCACAGGCGCGCGCTACCACACCCGGCTATCTGTTTGTTTTTTATTGTAGAGATGAGCTCTCGCCACATTGCCCGGGCTGTTCTTGAACCATGGGCTCAGGCAATCTGCTCAACTCAACCTCCCAAAGTGCTGGGATTACAGGCTTGAGCCACCGCACCCGGCCGACATACCATTTTTAGTTGAGAAAATATCTCAGGTATTGAGATAAGCTCAGAGTATATTCTGCTGATTATAAAATATTCTTAAAGCTATTAAGAATATTTAAATGTATAAATGTGTTATGTCAAATATTTTCCCATGTCCTGTATTTTTGCCTCCATTTCTTCAAAAAATAACTTTATAAAACAAAACTTATCAATAAATTATCTACAAATTTAAAGACAATTTCAATATAGTTCTATTCCAGTACAGAATAAAAAAGGGCACTCTGTCACATTATTCTTCCCAGAGGGCAAGGCATTCCAAAAGTGGAATTATAAAATTTCAAAATTAACTATTTTGTGTTTTTCATCAGTGATCATCTAGTTTGTTCAGTTATAAAGTTGTTTGGTGACCCATTGATTGAATATTTTTATTAAAAATTTACAATTTTTTTCAAACAAAATTCAACCTCAATTTAGAGAACTGCTTCATAGTAAGATTCCATACCATTGGCAGTTTGCTTAGATTGATCTACAAAGCAGTTCTTTAAAAATAAAAATATTAGCCGGGCTCGGTGGCTCAGCCTGTAATCCTGCGCCTTTGGGAGGTTTAGGTGAGTGGATCGCCTAAGCCCGTGGGGTCGAGACCTGCCTGGGCAACTTGGCGAGACCTCATCTCTAAAATAAATCAAAAATCAGCCAGATGTGGTAGTGTGCGCCTGTAGTTCCAGCTACTTGGAAGGCTGAGGCGGAAGGATCACCGGAGCCCAGCAGGTCAAGGCTGCATTGGCCGGGAGAGGCCACTGCACTCCAGTCTGGGCGACAGAGAGAGACTCCAACTCAAAAAAAATAAAAAATAAAAATATTTTACACATCTAATGGTGGCAATGTCTTAGTCCATTGGGGCTGTATAACAAAACACCACAGACCACCCCGGCTTATAAACAACAGAAATTTATTTCTTACAAATCTGGAGGTTGAGAAGTCCTAGATCAAGGCACCAGCAAATTTGGTTTCTGGTGAGGACCTGTTTCCTGGTTCCTAGGTGGATAGCCATGTTTTTGCTGTATCTTCACAAAGTGGAGGAGGCAAAGGATTTCTCTATAGTCTCTCTCATTAAAAGAAAAAACAAACTAATCTCATTTATCAGGGCTCTACCCTCATAGCCTAATTACCTTCCACAGATCCCACCTTCTAATACCATCATATTGGAGATTAGGATTTCAACATATGCATTTTGGTGGGATATAAACATTTGGTTCATTGCAGTAAAGAGAGAAACATGCATTGCCATATTGAAACTTTAAAAAATGCAATATAAATTTTGTCACAAAAATGTAAAATTTAGGTGCTTCAAGTACAGCTTCTGCTTGGACAGGTAGACTATCAAAGCACATTTGAGCACACTTTATAAATAATATGTATACTACAACCAATTTTAACTAGAGTTCTGCTCCACAGGTATCTTAATTTAATTAGAATATTATTTTTACTATGAGACTACGTTTTATCAAAATGTGTATCATATCATCATCACTGTAAATACAAGTAACTTTATCTTCAAAGTTAACTGTTTTATCCAGATTTATAATAACATTTACAATGATATTAACTATTGTACTAAGACAGAATGAAATTCTAGAAGTTTTACTTTGATTTCATGAATTGGGTTAAAAATTTTATTAGAATTAATGGATTTTCTATTTAAAGGGTCTCATGACACTAATGTAAAACTTACATCAGCTAACTCTTAGTGAAGTTATCCAGCTAATAGAGCCAATACTTTTACCATTTCATCTTTCACACATACACAAAAAGACCTTGGAATCAGAAGTGTAATTAATTTAGAAAAAGACTCATTGATCCACATAATATGTCTTGCTTCCTAGCGTTGTGTGTGAAACTTCTGCGGCTGTATTTACCTGTTAAATTGACATCTTTGAAATTGTCTCCTTTAAATAATTACTAACTTTTGAAGATACTTTTTCAGAATATTTGTGTCTCCTGGTGAATATAAGGTAGATAGTAAATATGCATTAATAATTTGTGCAATTTGCACCTTCAGCATTAAATTTTTTAAGCTTGGAAATTCAGCATCTACCACTTTATTAAACATACAATTTTTTGTAGATGATTTATTTGAAAAAGACAAAATTAAACAAATCATTACTAAACAGCAAAGTACATACATGGCTGTAGATTTATACCATACATACATGGATAATAAATACCCCTATAAAAGAGTGCCCAAACTACTCTTTCTGTGGTTTATTTCATGACAATCAAGCCTAAGTTGCCTGCACAATATTTCACGTATTCCAAAACTATGATTTCTGACAATTCTTACTATCCTACTGACTGGTGGCCTAAAGACCTCTTGCAACACACAGGTTGTGGCTGTGCTGTGGTCATTGTCCTGGTCATAGCACAACTGACTGCTGGCACACCAAGTGGCCTACAGGGACAGCAACATTGCATACTTCACCCACCACCACTGCCTGAGATCAGGAGAGTTAGGTGTCGCTATAGCCATCTACTCTGAGCCTACTTCTTTTTATCAAGGAGTGCATGTTGTCCTTAAAAGGAACGCATTGTCTTGAAAGGGAAAAGTAGGTTGGGCTACCACATGTCATCTGTCAGATTTACCCATGTGCTAATCAGAACTCTGTCCACTACATGCTATAAAACAAGATCTTGGCAGAAGCTAGAGGTACCAACCAGGAATTACCAAACTCATCTTAGTTTATCTTAATGCTTTGTTAAAAAGTAAAAATTGGCCGGGTTCGATGTCTCAACCTGTAATCCCAGCACTTTGGGAGGCCAAGGCGAGTGGATTGCCTGAGCTGGCGGGTTCGAGACCCACCCGGACAACTTGCGAGACCTCGTCTCTACAATAAATCAAAAAAATTAGCCAGGCATGGTAGTGCACGCCTGTAGTTCCAGCTACTTGGAAGGCTGAGGCGGAAGGACTGCCAGGGCCTAGCAGGTCGAGGCTGAGGTGGCAGGGAGCATGCCACTGCACTTCAGTCTGTGCGACAGAGTGAGACTCCAATTAAAAAAAAAGTAAAAATTCTAGGACGAATGTTAAACTGTGCAGGATCTGGGACAATAGATATAAACTAGGAGTGTTCCAAGCAATCTAGGATGCGCAGTCACCCAATAACAGAGATCATTTTCAACTATGAAAGTTTAATGATTATTTAGTGTTTGTAATTAAAGTGTTTGAAACTCAAAGACATTTTATCTACCCAAATACATTAATAGAAAAGTACAAATATTAGACTAGCTATGGTCGAATCCAGTGGTTCTCAGCTATTTTGGGTGTGTGTTCAAGATACAGGTTTGAATACCAAACCAGTGAGCAAAGCAAAGATTGCTAGGGGAGAACAGGGTCTGCTGGTGTCTATTGAGGCAGTACAGTTACAGCCCTGTTCACTTGCTTGCCCTTCAGCAGTGGGTTACTTTTGAGCTGAATTATTTCTTGTCCTGGCTGTGCTTGTGCTTTCTTAAATCCCGTGTGGCATGTTCTCACACTTTCTAGTAAATCTGCGATCTTTCTTTGGTGCCCACTTGACGATGCATTATGGTTCTTACTCATTTCTCTCCTATAGCTTATCTTATATCTTCTTTCATGCCAAAATTCCATTTGACATGTGTCAACATGACATCATGTACCCAATGTCACAAAACCAATTTTTGTCTATTGAAAAAACTTGCTGATATACAAAGAGAAGAACTTGTAATTTAGTCAGAATTGACTGAAGGAACCTCAAGTTTCATTCCCCTGCTTCTTTGGTTCCATCTAAAACAAATTTACATCACTGGCAAGGGACTTATACATATCCAGAGGGAATTTATCTGTTTTCTGATGTCTACTTAATCTGTAGAGGTAAACAAGAGAAGCAAAACTGTCACTATGATAATTTTCCTAATGAAGATTTGCCTTATTCCTGCTAATTCATCTCAGAATTTGAACACTAAGTTGATATGCTGATTATTGTAGGTAGCAGCAGTTTGGGGGCAGGGGAATTTTCCATATCCTTATCTTTCATAAGTGCTTATACTAAGATACCAGAGAAGTGAACATGTAAATCATTAATCATAACTCTCAACATCTATTTTCTAAGTCACACCAAGTTTGTATACAACCAAGGGCAAAGCAATGTATTATCACAGTTCTTCCACTTCATTCATTCATTTCATTGATCATTCAACATATATCAGTTGTCTACCTTATACTTGCCAGTCACTGTGCTAGTACAAGAGGTACAAACACAAATAAAACTCAACCCCTGACCTCAGGGAGTTTAGACTGGTGGTAGATATAGGGAGGAACTCAACATGTTTACAGAGTGTGCCTGTTGCTATAACCATGGAACATATAAGGTAAAAATGGAGAAAAATACCTAGACTCATGAATGAAGTTTGTGTTAGTTCTCCAAAGAGTGGGTGAGTGCCTGAGTTGAAGATTTTGCCACACTTGGTCAATTGGGTATGGTGGACAGGAAGGCATTTCAAGCACAGACAATAGACAAATGTAAAGTGATTCGTATAGGCTGGTGAGAGCTACTTCAGAGGCTCTAACTTACTGTTTCTCTATTTGCAATACTCATAGCCACTCCACCTGATGCCCTAACATGGCTGATTCAATCTCATTTTCAGGATCCTTCATCTAGTAGTCTTTCCATAACATACAAAGTCTTTTTTCAGTGCTTTTTAAAAATGTGCTTCCATCCTGAACTTCTAACGGTACAAAAATAAATTCAAGTTTCAAATGCTAATTTTACCCGTAAATTCTAAATTCCTTGAGGAAGACCATTTTGTTCATGGTTATTACCCTGTTACCTGGCATAGCCTGTGGTATATAATAAACTCTCGATATTTATTAAAAATGAATGAATAAATAAGTCAGGCTATGAAAATTTGAGATAATTTTCTCCTAAAGCTGACCAAGGTCCTTTTGGAATGCTATCAGCCACTGTTTTTTATTTTTTATAGCCCTCCTTTCTTATAAAACTGAGTGATGTTCTCTAAAGGACATTTATAAGTATTTTTCTAATTTTGCTTAAGGTAACAAATGGAGATTTTCCCCTCATCAGGTTTCATCAAGGTGATAGTTGGAAAGTGTGCAAAACAGTGAGCACCTAGTGGCAAAATTATGGGGAGGAAGGTTCATCAGCTGAGATATTACAGCTCATCAGACAGGATGGATGCAAGCATGTTAACAGATGAAACAGACCGGGAAAACTGGATGTAGCTATGGTAGAGATGAGACTGGCTTGCTGATTAAAACCTGGACACACTTGCAGCTTGGTGTTGGTAAGAAGGGCAGAAGGGGGAAGAGCAATTGCAAAAAGGCAGATTAATCTAAGATTTATCTGTGTGAAGCTTTGCCAGTTGCACCCACCCTTCCCTTTCCTATCCTGCTCACAGAGTGAAAGGCAAACTCTCCAGGGAAACATCTAGATGTCCTCTAAAGATGAATTTTCTGAGGTAACAAAGACTTTGTGATTTAAAATGGTGGCTCAGAGTAGATTCTTTCTTATTCTGATTCCTGTGGAACTTGCAGTCTAAGGCTGCTGACTCTCCTATTCTAATTCCCCATAGCTTACAGTGAAGCCACTGGTGGATAAGTCCACCTTTGTACAAAGACATCAGTTCTCCCATTGAGAAAGAGCCCTGTTGGAAGAATCATGCCTATGTACATGCAAAAGATGAGAGCCACTTCATCTACTTAGAATAATCAAACTATGTCTCAATTCTTTAACATATATAAACAAGCTAGGATCTCTAGAATAGGAAGGAAACAACAGCGTAAATGAGAATGGCCAAGATCACTGGGAACAAAGACTCCAAAATAAAACTGGCTTGAAAGTGAAAAATAGAGAGAGAGCGAGCAAGGTAACAAAGAATAGCGGACGCTAGAGGAAAGAATGACTATTTATGAACAAAAGAGAAAAGCATACTCTGTTTTTTTGTTTTTTGTTTTGAGTTGGAGTCTCACTCTGTCACCCAGACTGGAGTGCAGTGGCCACTCCTGGCCACTGCAGCCTTGACCTGCTGGGCTCCAGCGATCCTTCTGCCTCAGCCTTCCTAGTAGCTGGAACTACAGGTGCCTACCACACTCAGCTAATTTTTGATTTTATGTAGAGATGAGGTCTCACCAAGTTGCCCAGGCGGGTCACGAACCCGCGGGCTCAGGCAATCCACTCACCTCAGCCTCCCAAAGTGCTGGGATTACAGACAGAGCCACTGAGCCCAGCTTGAAAAGCATACTCTGGACAAGAAACAATCGAGGGATATGATTGAACTCACAAAAATTAAAAAATATATATATGTGCTGCAAGAAAGACGGTTAATAAATATTAACTGAGCACAAAAATCTGTGCTCCTCCTTCCCAAATATAGTTATTGTGGGGAAACAGTTTAACCAGAAACTACTTTTTGCAGTGTCCCTTCCTCTTTGCATTGCATCTAGATGGACCAAAGGACTATTTTCACCAGTGGCATGTGAGCAGAAGAGATATGTGACATTTACATGTCAAGGCAGTTGAGAATCAGATTTGCTTTCTCCTCCTCCTCTTCCAGCTGAATGCAGGGGACTGTGAGTCCTTGCCTTGGATGGCAGAGCCAGAAAGTGGAAAGAGTTGGAATCCCTGACTCTGCCTGCTAAACAGAGACACTTGTGTCTCAAGAGTTACATGAGCATAAAGTAAGTGTTTATTATGGTAAACCACTGAAATTTGGGGAGCTAATTTATTACATATGGTGTTGCCCTAATACAACTGGCAAGATTTAGCTTTAAAAAGTTAGTAGAGCCAGGCTCGGTGGCTCAGCCTGTAATCCCGCGCCTTTGGGAGGCTGAGGTGAGTGGATTGCCTGAGCCCGTGGGTTCGAGACCTGTCTGGGCAGCGAGACCTCATCTCTACAATAAATCAAAAAATCAGCCGGGCGTGGTAGCGCATGCCTGTAGTTCCAGCTCCTTGGAAGGCTGAGGCGGAAGGATCGCCGGAGCCCAGCACATCGAGGCTGCGATGGCCGGGAGCAGCCACTGCACTCCAGTCTGGGCGACAGAGTGAGACTCCACCTCAAAAAAAAATAAAAACAAAAATAAAAAGTTAGTAGAAGGATAAGAAGAAAAGTTGAAGAAATCTCCTAGGATCTGGAAATAGAATAGGGAGAGAAATAGAAAATTTGAGCATGTATAGATGACAAAAGAAATTGAGCCAGAAGCCCTAAGCACTAAAAAAGAATGTCAGAAAAATACAGAAAATTGAGAAGAGATAATTATCAAAGATATGCTGGAAAAAAATTCAGGCCTAAAGATTGAATTTTCAGATTGGAAAGGATAAATGAAGTTTGAATAGGGTAAAACAATACAAGCTCCAATTTAGATATATTCAAAATTCCAGAAGATTAAGGTTAAAAAGAAGATCCTAAAAGTTAATGCATTAAAAACCAGGTTATACATCAGGGAAAGGAATCAGGCTGGCTTTGGATCTCTCAGCAACATCACTGGATGTTAGCAGGCAATGGAAAAATGATTTCAGTATTTTGAGGAAAAATATTTATCAACCTAGATTTCCAATTTAGACCTAAATAACATCAATCAATTTTGAGAGTAAAACAAGGAGATTTCTAGACACTCAAGAATTTAGAAAGTTATCTCTATGTGTCTTTCCTTAATTATGTACTCCAGAGAGAGTAAAATCAAGGAAAGGACTGATGTGGGATCCAGGAAACAATGAGTGTGGGGTGGGCTAAGGGAATCAGAGAGATTCTAAAGATTTGAGCCCTGGCCTTCTAATTAGGTGAGATTATCGATGTGCCTATTACTTAAATCTGTTCAATCAGGATTTTCTGTCATTTGTATCTCAAAGCATCTAATTCTATATAAAGAATTTATCTGGTAAAAAAATTTATCTATTAAGGTAGGTCTGAGCCACTTCAGCTTGTTTAGCTCAGGATCACTAATTTTCAGCCCACCTGGGCCACTCTTTCTGGAATTTAAGATCAAAAAAAATTTTTTTACTCTGTCTTGTTTGATGATATTAATTTCCTGTATCCTGGGTTCAAATGCCAGTCCCAAAGTCCTTAATAGTTCTCTGGTGAAGCCTAAGAATCTTCATGCAAAAAGTTACAGCATATTTATGTCATTTTCCAGATTTCCTGATGTAGGTATATCAGGTTATGCTTCTAGACTGACATCTGCTTTTTCCAGAGCTTGCAAAACACTGGTCTTCAGTGCTCCAGGATTTAAAAAAAAAAAGTTCCATCGACAATACTTCCTTACTTGGAGAGTCACATAGTATGTTAGCATATTAAGAGCTCGAGAATCCCTGAAGTGAAAAACCTGATTCACATTGTTTAACCCAGCATCTTCTAAACATAATTGACCAGGGAATCCCCTCTTCTTCTTTTTATTGTTCTATTGTAGGGGAGGATATATTTACCTTATTTATTGTTAGGATCATGGCTGAGATCCCTATAACAAGGCAGATTAACGAGAAAAGCATACAAATGTATTTAATGTTTTACCTAACATGAGAGTCTTCAGAAATGAAGACCCAAAGAAACAGGGAAAACTGTGTATTTTTAGGGAAAGTGGTGCAGAAGTATGACTGGAAGACAAAAGGATATGATCTAATGGTAATAAACTAGGGGGAACTTAGCAAGGTTTGTTTGTTTGTTTGTTCAGATTCTTATTCCTTTGCTCTGAGTATAGGGAGGACACCTCTGGAATTAGGGTCTTATGCCCTACTTTAGAGGTCAGATAATTTTTTTATGTCCCACTTCAGAGGAGAGCAGAAGAGGTCAGAGAGACTTTTCTGTTTCCACTCTTTCCTCCAATGCCAGGGTGCTGTGTTTTGGAGTAGCATGTTCTGAATCTCATCATTGTAACATCCTTTAACATTCCACGAAATTAGGTTTTTGTAGAACACATTTTGACAAATACTATTATAGCAACAAAGCCAATCTACAAAATGGTATTGTGCCCATTGCATGTTTTATCTGTGGCATAATTTTAGATTGTAGCCTCTACATAAATCGATTCATTCTTCTTCCCAGAGCACTTGGAAGAGGCAGCCAACAGGCCAGCCTTTGAATCTAGATCCCCGTTACGAAGGTCCACTGATATTGCCATGGTCAAGTTAAGAGAAGGGTGAGAAGTTACTCTGTGAACTCAAAACTCTGGGTGTTTTGAGCACTGCATCTGAAGATGTATAAAGATGATATAAAATTATGTCAAGCAACTGCAAACAAATAGAGTGAAAATGACGTACGTGCCAAGGGAGCAAGAATAAATGAGGTGACCAGAACAATATGTATGCAGCAGCTTAATAAATATTTTTGATGGTGACATGATGATGATTCAACATAGAGAAGCTCAGATGCACAGGATCCCTAGGGGTAAGGTGGGGGCAGGGTATAGGGACTCTGACACTGAGATCAGTGACTGTGAGCTTGCTCTGGTTGGAATGAGCTCCTGCTCCTTTCCTTTTGGCAGCTCTTGTGGCAGCCGCACTGTCTCTCCCTGTGGTCGCAGAAGGAGAAGGAGGGCAATGTGTAGAACATCTGGTTTATGGAGGTGATGGGACACTCTGATTCTGACCATTACTTTGAAGTGGAATTTTAAATGGAAAGTTAAATTAATTTAACACAATAGGACTTTGCTGCTTTCCTTACAAGTCAGGTATTTACTTTTGTCACATTTGCTAGGCTCTGAATATTTACCACTTGGCTTTTTTTATTCATATATACATAGAAGGCAGTGTGCATGGTGATTTGAAGTGATTGTGAAGTCAGGCAGACTTGTGTTTAAATCCAGCTCTGCCAATCACTTGCTGTAGTTGAACTAGTAATTGACTAGCCAAGTGCCTTTTTAAAATCTTAGTGTACTTGGTTGTAAAATGAAACTGACATCTTCCTCATAGTGCTAATATGATAATTAAATAAAATAATACATATAAAATACTTAGTACACTACCAGGCACATAGTCAGTACTCAGTAAATAGTAAGTTTCGCTAGTGGTTCATATACTATCTTCCTATTAAACCATCCCTTGAGGGCACTGTCTCTATGTCTTTAATCTTTGTATCATAATGTATGGAACTCTGGATATAGTACACAGCAATTAATTGTTAATTGGTAACCTAAGATTATGCTGACATAGCTTAAGGGAAAATATGGGCAATTATCTATTTGATCTGGAAAATTTAGCCTTCCAAATGAAATTTTGTTATGGTTTAATTTGGCTATCTGCCCTAATTAACACTTAAATAAAGACCACATATATCATTCTTGAAGACTGGTATTGGTGCTTTTGCCCCCATTCCACACAAACAGATCTGTTTCTTTGCTTCAGTAATCTAGAATCTGCTTTTCAATTCTTTGCCTACACTTTCTGTGGGGTTCACTCGTCCAAGAATCAAGTTCCCCTTAAAGGGACAGAGTTCTCCAGGTTTACTGAATTGCTGAGGCCCTTCTCCTCACCTTACTCTGTGAATATGGGTCAGCCTAGGCTGACTGGAATGTATCAATGAAGAGCTCAAAACTCAGTTTATCACTTGGACAGTCACACACATCCACAAAACAGGAAACATGTAGGAACACTCAACTGGATGATGGACTGCCTTTTTCACTGCCCAGCTGAACTTCTGCGTGTCTCATAGAGAGGTACCCTGGGGATGTGCAAAGCAGCTATTGATGCTGCCGCTGATATGTCCAGCTCACAAGGGAGGTGTGTGGCAGGAAGCCAGCCTTCTTGTGAGTTCTGTGGGCTCTTCTGCCTGCCAATCACAGCAGTGAAATGGCACTAGCCACCCCCACCTAGCAAGGATTAATGACAGCACACCAACTTAAAAACATAGTCCCAGGGAAGACATTAACATTCTGAGCTCAGCTGTGTCATCTCCGTTGCCATAGCAATACTGGGAAATATATTTTGTGTCCAATGGTTATTTCTCCACATTAATGAAATGGACATTTTTCTTCAGTGAATTGAATCAAAACTAATTGAGTAGTAATCAGCACAGACCCTGAAGTTCAGGGGAATGTAGTCTGACTAGTGCTTTGTAGAAATGCAAAAACCATTAACTATCTTCAAATGAGATTTTTTAAATTAGTGGAATCTTAGCAACCTATTACAGGCCGGTGTGAGTGTTATCACACAAAAGACTCCTCATTTGTTTAGTGCTGGGAGGGGAAATTTATTTTCAATTAATTCAAATGCTGATAGCATTCTATGGCTTGTTGTGTCCTTTCCCCAATAAATATCCCAAACTGTGCTCTTTGATAGATTTATATATATATATATGCTATATATAAAAATCATAATTATGATTCTCAGATGTTTTCAGAAAGGAGTGTTTTTTGCTGATACCAACTGTTCTTGAAGCTCATTGAGTAGTGTAGATGAAAAAGTGATTTTTTTTTAAGGCTATATCTTAGAGCTAAATCTGTTCAACGTCAAATATTCACAGAGATGGCTGGAAGCCATATAGGGTCATCGTCTTTGTTCTCACATAGATCTACAAATTCTTCTTTGATTAATCTAGTAAATTTTTTTTGCTTCTATTTGGATCATAGCCACAAACAAAAAAAAAGATACAAACTAATTGCATGTCTATGTACTAACACTCCCCCTCCAAGAACATAATATTATGTACTATTGTAAATAGAACTTTATCTCCTTTGAATATGGGCCTAACTCACAGCAGAGACATTTGGTTATGTGAAAATGAGAGTTCCTTCATTTCACTGTGATAGACTGGAAAATTTACCCTAAATCTTGTAGAGAGCTGACTTGTCAGGTGTAGTCCCACAGTGGGCTAGTAGCAGTTAAATGAGTTTCCAATTTCAGACGTCCTCTTTCTCTTATCTATGCAGTCTTCTGAGAAGTGTCTGAGCTCCCTTTTTCCTCAGAGTCACAGGCCTTGGGGAAAACTAAAGTGTTCATCTTTGTTCCTCTCTGCTCTCTAGCATGCGGCTGGGTCTATAAGGGGGTATGAGCAGCCCTAGTAAGGCTGTCTGTCTTCTTGAGGTCAAGATCAGAGCCAGGTAAAGGCAGATAGGGTTTAAGGAAACCATACCCTAACATTTGGCAAATGGATAAACAGATGAATAATTTCCCTAGGACTCAGAGTCGAAAGCTTCCAACCAGTACTGAATTCACATTAACAATTGATAGTGCCATAATTTTTAAGAACAGCTAGGCCTGATGGCACATGTTAGCATTTCCTTGATGTGAGATAAAACTGTGTGGAGTCAGTCTCTCAGCTGGTTGAGGACGAGCTGGGGAGGAGGAAGCCAACAAGGAGAGGGAGCAGAGACTCACCTCCTCCAAACATGGCTTCCTCTTTTATAGTCTTTGGGTCTCATGTGGGAGAAGACGTGGTTTTCTGTCACCATAGCAACATAAGTGCATCACAGTGGGATTTGGGGTTTGAAAGGCAAGAAACATCAAGTTTGGAGGAGTTGGGGCAATTGAAAGAGGATGGACTTTTGCTAGAAATAAACACAATAGGGTGGCAGAGCAATAGAAGAGAACGGATTTATGGTTTATGACATTCCTAAAATATCTTTATTTAATAATGAAAACTTCATTATCTGGGCCCGGGTTGAAGTGTTGCTGTGGGCCCTCTGAGGATCCCAGCAAAGATCTTTCATCTTGACAGAAGTTCTAAATTACAACATTAGTGCTCTAACCGAGAGGCTGTTATTGCCTATTTGGTCTGTCCAGGGAAATGAGACACACATTGCTGGAGAGTGGGTTATTGAAATCTAGTAGCCTGGAATATTAAAAATGGGGGCTGGGTTGGGGGGAGGTCTGTCTCATGCTCTCTCATGCTTTCTCTTTCCCCATGAGCTAGGGATAAATTAAGTGATAAACCTGGGATGTTTACTAAGGTTTCATTATTTTTCAGGAAAAAAAACCCTAATTTATCTTTATTATGGCTAAAGCCATTATTATGTTTCACACCATTAGGAAACCACGCAAGGAGACCCCTAAAGCTAATTTTCAAACCAACTATATGAACCTATTATGTCTTTATTTTCATCCTAGGTACCTCTGCCTCTTTTTTAGCCAGTCTGACCTCTAAAAAAGTGTTTAGTCTTCAGATGCTTCAAAGACAATTAGGTCTAACTCGCTTCTGGTGTTTGACTAATGGTCAGAACAGACAATTCTCTAGATCACTGTTCAATTTCCACTCCTCCAGGCAGGGCAGGAAAATGGCCTACCTGGACCGGTGAAATCAGAAGAGGGCCACATTGGGGAGCTGAGGGCTTTGCAATCTTTTCTTCCCTTTGCTCCCTCATTTCTTCCTTCTTATTTCCCCACCTCCCATCAATACAAACAAATTCACTTTCTTTTCCTGTGGGCTCTACGGCTAGTCTCACAAAAGGGAAGGCAGTTGCCTATGTTGTTTTAAAAAAACAACAAGAGAGTGGGTTTTCTATGTGCTAGACATTTTGTTAAATGCTTTGAATGTATTATCTCATTTAAGCTTGGTACCCAGTTTATGCAGTTGGTACTGCTATTTTCCCTTCTTTCAACTGAGGAAGCTGGAGTCAGAGATATTAAGTAAATGAGCCAAAACCACACAGTTAATACATTACAGCACTGAGTCTTGAACTTAAGTCTTTCATTCATAAGTCCAGACATGCTGCTCTTAACCCCCTTACTGTATTGCTTCCCACATAAAAGGTTCCTCCTGCTGAATTACCCTTGTATTCTCACTCTCACCCTATCAAAGCTTAAGATGAGCCAAATACCAGCCACTCCTTTGCCTTAAGAAAGAGATTGGAGACCCCTGATAAGATTGAAATGTGTTCTCTGGGGATACAGTAGCAAGTTTACTGCCTCACCTTGGGCAGCGATGACACATCAAACCTGCTGAGTGTGGCTAGCACTGCACAACAATTTTGTTCTGCCTGATATACTAAATGAGTTACAGAATTTAGAATGTCTTTGAAAGTCATGGGACCACACAGGGCCATATCGTTGCATGTAATTTAGGTTTTGATTATCTAGAATGTTTTTTGATCAATCAATATGTAACTACAGATAACTTTATCGATTAGCAACTAGCAGGGTATTAAGGGATTACAAAGTGGGTCAGGTCAGCATTGCTGAAGAAAAGGATCAAAAAAGGCCCTCAGCCCAGGGCATAACTTGGAAGAGTGGGACAGAGAAAAACAGGCACTGAGGATGTGCATGTGTGTGTGTACATGAGCTCCAGCACCAGATAGGCACGGATTGTGAAAGGAAGGAAACAGGGGGTAATGAGAGGAAAGGAGATGACCTCTGACATCGGGGAAAAAGCACACAAAACTTTTCTTCATTATTCAGGGCAGGCCCAAATGTCTAGTCCAGTGGTTTCCAAACTTGGCCAAGATTTAAAAGGAAGACTTAAGAATCTTCCCATGTACTACTCAAGACTGATGTATTAGACTAAGTTTAGGCAGTAAACTTGCTACTCTATCCCAGGGATTATTTTTCCATTTTACAAGTGGTCTCCAAGGTAGGGCCCAGGCATTTATATTTCAGCAGCTTTCTGCGTGATGTCCACTCAGTGCTCAGCCCCTGGGCCTTTGTAGACACTGGCCGCACCACTTCCATCCCACACACCTGGCCCTCCTTCCTTTCTATCAAACTGTACCTCACAACTCCTACATATCCCACAGGCTTCACAAGAATCCCCACCCAGGAGCACCTTCCCTGACCTTGTCTAGGTCAGCCTTCTTCATCATGTACTTTAGAAACAAGTTCTTTTCCTTCTGAGTGCTCATCTCCATTTATAATTACATACTTATAGGATGAAACTCCATGAATATGAAGCAGGTACTATGGTTGTTTCATGGAACACCAATCTCTTTCCACCACCTACAACAGTCAAGGATATGGTTGGTGATTAGAATGTATGTAATTTTTATTGATTGTCTTAACCTGGGTTTCCCAGACATCAAGCACTTAATAATGGGGAATGCAATCCAAGGAAGACAACAGTGAGGACAAAGGAGACTGAGGCAGTGAAGGAGGAAGAACAAATGCAAGGTGAAACATTCCTGAACTAGCCACAGCTTTGTAACAAGTGCAGCTGATTCCTTGGTCTCTGGTATGTCTTCAGATAGGCCTTATGAATTACTGTGTCTCTGGAAGGAAAGGCGGGAGAAGAATTTATCTGTCATCCCTTGGTCAAAATCCAACTAATGAGGAATGAACTCCTCTGCACTATTTGGTCGTGTTCCGGGAGGGTAAGAGCCCTTGTGGATCTAGGCCTGCAGTTGCAGGCACACAGATATCTTTCTGTTGGTGCTGCCTGAGGAGCCCCTCAATTTGTTGCAACAGTGGTGATCGCAACAGCAACTGGGCTTTGAGACTGTGTGCACAGCACAAACTGTTGTTGGGACCATTCTGGCTGCAAAATGAGGCAAGTCTATAGATCTGGGTGATGTGTTAACTGAGTCCAGTTCAATGTTGGGCGAATAAATGAATCCAGCTCATTTCCCTGTTATAGGCCAGTTGAGTCTACATGTAAATGTCCAGGTCGAGGCTAATAAGAGAATGAAGATGATAAGCACTACGATGTTGATGGTTATGCTATAGATCTTGTCTAGGGCAGTCAGTGCTTCATTGTATCCATCTGGTGCCATATAAAGAAGTTTACACTACAAAATGTGCATCATGTGCACAAAAAGAGTGGCTAAATACCTACCTTGAGAGAGATTTAGGGCAAGAATTACTCATAGCCAGGATCACCATCCTATCTAGGCCTTTACCATATCTACCTTGGATCATCCTAAGAGCTTCCTAGACCAGCGTCACTTTTGTCTCTTTTCTCCTGTTCATCACCCTGTCTCTTGATCTTCCTAGAACACTGTTTTCACCACACCAGGCCTTTGTGCTCTTTTTCATACTATTTCAACTTGAAAAGTCTCTGTCAGTCCAAACCCTCCATCATTAGACCCACACTCCCTATTCAACTTGATTTCCAAAGATTTTCTCTTTAATTGACCAGCTCCTTTGTTGAAGAGCATTTGCTTATTCCAAATTGTACATCCTTTTTGTGTGCAATTTTCTCTTAGAATGCAACGAGCTCTCTCCTCACCACCTATATAAATCCTTTCTAAGTTTTAAGATCCAGCTCAAGTTTTACATGTACCATAAAGCTTTCTATTATTGATTGAATTGTGCCTTCCAAAAAGATGTTGAAGTCCTAACCCCATTACCTCTGAATATGATATTATTTGGAAATAGGGTCTTCATAGGTGATCAAGTTAAGACAAGATTATAAAGGTAGATGGGCTTGGCTGGCCCTAAATTCCTGATCCTAGACTAGTTCTATTTGTAACAAGCATGCTGGCCCTGGTTAACCAAGAGGCACCTGCATTTTAATCATGAAGTTATCTTTGTTTTACTTTCTGAAAAGATCTCAAGGGGATTAATAAGCTCCTGGTAGACCTTCTAAGACCTGACTTCTTGGTGCTGAAGACCTGATAGATCTTCCAAGATCTTTTGTATCAGAAGACTTGGTCCAGGAATGTGTGTCTATATGTGGGGATGTCATCTCTTCTTGAGGACTATATCAGTGGAGTCAGACAAGAGAGTTGAAAAGTGAAGCAAAGAAAAACCATTAATATATGTTAAGATTCTGTATTCTGAAAGTAATCTTAACTACTCACATACCAGGCACTAGACTTGTCCTGAGAATACACACGTGATTAATCAGGACATTGTAGCTACTGTTATTTTTCAAACATCTTTTTAGGCTGTCCCAGACAACTGTTTTTTTCTGATGACAGAATCTGACCCAGTAGCAGACCTGGAGAACTAGGCCAACTGGACCATTGTCCCTATTCAGTAAGGCCTGAGCAAAACATACCCTGATGATCATCCCAGAACAACATCCTCTGCAGTGTGTGAACTGCCTTGGCTCTTTCCAGCTCAGGTCCTCCTGTGCACTTCATGTGAGTCTCTCCAACCTGCTACAAGATAAACTTCTCCTTTTCTTTTTTTAATCATGGCTCCTTAGCTCTGGTTCTGCTTGCTAAAGACCATGAAATGTGAATTACACGCTGTCTATGGAGTTGAGCTTTTAACCCTGGCCAGCTCAGGACATTCGGCAAGGTGTAAATGCTTAGTCCTGGGGCAGTTTACTGGGGAAGCACCAAGCAGGTTGTTGACAATGCCAAGGAGAACAATTCTATCATGAACTGATAGCATTGCTAAATTACTTGACTTGCCATTGAAAATGACATCTAATTGAATGAAGCTGGCATGAGGTAGGCACTGAGCTTCTTCAGGGGGAAGAGAGAGACTAACCACTTTGGAGGCGTGATTCAAACTCTTGGGGTCTTTAGAAATGTGTGAGTGACTCCTTGCCCCAAATCTCAAAACCATTTTTATAAAATAAAGTATGTCAGATTCTTTGCATGGGACTGAATCAAAAATACTTTGCTTGAGAAATCGTCAAAAAGAAGAGAGTAGAAGAAATAGAAAGGGTTTTTCAGGGTTTGGAGAATTATTTAAGTTTGTTATGTCTTTCCAACTATGTATTTATGACCTGCCTTTTTCCAGGAAGAGACACAGTTAAAAGTGGGAAATACGAAGCAATCTGACTTGAGAGAAATTCCCTTTGGTGCTCAAATGTGCAGGATAGTCTTGATATATCCTTGGCCCCTACGAATCTTAAATTTTCCTAGGTCATTTATTTGCTCAACTAGATACCTTAATTTCCTTATAGATTAGTAAGTAGAAGATTGGTTGAGGACTGGACTCTCTAACCTCTCCTGAGTATAAAGATTCTCAATCACTAAGGTTGGGTTCTCTAATTATTTATAATGCTATGCAGCCTGGTAAATCTTTGCCACCCATGGAGCTTCATAATATCCTGGGCTGTACTCTTATTGCTCTTTCTTCTTCTCAAGGGACCATGTTTCATGAAATTGATAGTTGAGATGAGTCATTCTGAGTGGCAGAAATAGTTGAGAGACATCTGCTGCTTACATGGATCCTAGCTTAAACGACATTATAATGCCAAGAATCATCTTCCAAATTCTTTCTGAGTTAAATCTTGGATAACATAGGGGTATACTGAAAAGATGAATTTATAAGAACAAGGCTGATAACACAGGTTGGCTTTAGAGTTGTATTCTTATCCATTTACAGATGTGATACAAATGTGTTGAACTGTTAATACAGATAGCTAGGATCTGAATGTGTGTCCTCCCAAAATTCACATGAAACCTAACCCCCAAGGTGATTGTATTAAGAGGTAGGATCTTTAGGAGATGTCTGGGAGATGTCACAAGTGTGGAACCTTCATGAAAGTGACTAGTGCCCTTATAAAAGAGTCCTAAAGAAACTTGTTTGCTTCTTCTGACATGTGAGGACATAGTGAAAATGTGCTATCCATGAGGAGTGAGACTTCACAAGATACTGGGTCTGCTAGAAACTTGATCTTGAATTTCCCCCTCCAGAGCTGTGAGTAATAAATTTCTGTTGGTTATAAATTACCCAGTCTAAGGTATTTTGTTATGGCAGCCTGCATGGACTAAGACACCAACCCATCAAGTATCCCATGATCATTAAGTGAAATGAGTATATGAAAATCAGGGCTGGTGCACTTGCATAACCCCAAGAGTAGGCAGCTCCTAAAATATAGTACCCTAAACACCTCTCTTGCCATTCCTGCTGAAAATATCCAGCGTGTGGTTTGGTGCAGAGAAGATTGTGCAATAACGAGTAATTAGATTCCCATCTTCTTTCTTCAATCTCAATGGATTAAACTGAGGAGACATTTAAATTCTCTCATCTCTTTACCATCCTTGACCCTTTAATATATCCATACTCTAGATTTCAATGTCTAATGCACAACCAGGGTCCTAGTCAGCATAAATTCACATAAAAATGGAGAGAACGAGATGTGTGGTTTCAGTAAGAGCCCAAGGAACTACAAAATTTCAAGAGAAGTTGGAGGATGCCATCTACTTTGCTTCTGCAGAAACTAAGTAGCCAGGTGGCATATTTTAGTAATGGTCCCAGGGGCAAATGTGGTTTTAAAGAAAACTTTGAGTACAATTAAGGTGCTAAAGAATCTTAAGTTGAGAGTACAATGAGACGTTCTTAAAATGAATAGAATATAATTTAGGTTCTTAAGATGCTTTGGATTAGGGAAGATAGGCTTTTCAAGTATTGATTTTTGGGGTCCCATTATAGAGAGGCCTTGCCCTGAAATGACTCAGGAGAGCCAGATTGGTTATTTAAATTTGAGTTTGCCACTCATTATGTGACCTTGAACATATTGTATGTCCTTCCTATGTCTCTCTCCTCATCTATAAGATGAGGATAATATGGTAGCTATTGCACAGAGAATGTAAGGAATACATGTAAAGCACTAGCAGAGTATACACAGTAAGCTTTCAGTAAGTGTTATTCAGTGGCATTACCATTATTTCTGTGACCACATAAAAAAGGAGATCTGTAACACAGATTTAGACATTTTTTTCTATGGCAATCTGTTACTTTATGCATACTTGTTATAGGTAACTGGGTAATTTTGCTTCACAAGAGAGTGCAACACAGGAAGTTTAAACAGCATACCCCCCACTACATTTAAAATATGACTCATTTCTCCAATCTAATTTACACGCTTTATTTAGAAACACACCTTCTGTGTAAAGTGGCACACACCTGCAATTTTTACAAATATCTTCTACTGCAGAAAGTCAAGTTGAAGGACTTAAAGAAGAAACTGAATGAGCTAACATTATGGAGTTCCAACTATGTGCTAAGGGCTCTTCTTACATTATTTTATTAATTCTTTTAAAATCCATGTAGAAGTCTATTCTTGTGTCCATTTCATAGATGGCATCAAAACTAAAATAACTAAAATTTCCCACGATCAAAAAGCTGGTAGGAGGCAGAACTGTGATTTGAATCAATTTCTGTCTATGCTTGTTTTATTAGTCCACTAAACTCTTGGCAAGAAGAACTTTATTTCTTTTCATAAGTGCCTTCTTCTTGCAACTACACATCCATTAACCAATCCTGGTCTCCCTGCATTCTCATCCAGTGATCCTCCATGCTTCTCAAAACAGAAAAATGAGCCTTGTCAGCTCAGGAACACATTCTTTTGGGGTGTGAGAGAACAGCATGATGAACAACAGGAAGCAGGGATACAGGGCTGTGGTGCTGTTTAATTAAATTAACTTGAGATAATGGTATATCCTGAAATGGGAACACATTCATTAATGCTGTTATTATTATCAAGGACACAAATGGTCCATTGAGGATTGATGAGAGAATAAACTGTCCATATGCTACAAACCATAAGAAGCAATTGATAGGAAAAACCTCAACGAGGAACTTTGGTTGGCTTTGATAATGCATCCTCCATGATAAAACACACACACACACACACACACACACACACACACACACACACACACACAGGAGTAAAAGGGATGCATGCTTAGCATCTGGTAAATCAATGAACTGTGAAGGGACTGAGGCAATAAAGTGAGCAAGTTTCACATTAATATTATAATATGATATGTTTATAGGATAGGGACATTCAAAAGTGATTTCAGCAGCAATGTGTGGGAACTGCTTTAATTGAGTTTGTGTTCTGCAACAGAAGCACTTCATCCATCACTCAAAGTATGGGGTCACAAAAAGGGAAGGTTTCAGACTTGTTTTCCCCTATAAGTGGCCCTTGTATTTGATTGGATATAACCTATATAATGCATTATTTCACCATTCACTATTTAGCTAGGGAAGCTGTTTAGGAAGACACAAACCTTGGCTGCCCTTTACCCAAAGGATGGTAAAATAAAATATGCATATCTTAATGCCTTCCTGAAGCTATAATCCTGTTCTGGTTCACCAGGGATCCATCTCTGCCTGTATGATCTATGGTGTTATGGACAGAGGGGAGCTGAATGCAGCCAATTATACCCATGGAGCAAATCCTGCAAAGAAGAGATGTAATACAGGCTCAGGGAATGATTTGCTGCTGAAAGGGGCTCCATTAGCTCAGGAAAGGGTTAGAGGGTAAAGGTTCACAGCGTAAGGGTGCAGACTTGTGCCTGAGAACGTCAGGAAGGGCTGCCAAGGGTGAAAAAAAGGGGAACTCCCCACCTGGAAAATGTTCCCCCTGACAGCAATCTGTTCCAAGTGAAATCAAATGGTTTGCAAAAATGTGTTGGGAATCATAAACACTTTGTGTGCTTGGGATGTGAAATTATTCAATGATCAGGCCTTATGCATAGCCTTTGGATGGCTTATGAGTATTGATCTTTGGATCTTCATAGGGCCCACTGGGTTTGTTCTCAGGCCCACACTTCAAAACTGAGATATTCTCTCTGAGCCTGTTCAAATAAATGGAGCAGGACCCTCCCCTAGCTATTACCCTCTGCTGTTAAGCTCTGACATATCTTGGAAAGTAACTCAGCACCAGAATTAGTCTCCTGCAGTCCCCTTAACTAGGTTGAGGGCCCAGGAACCACCCTGTGGCTGGGGGTCAGGTGCAGGAGTTCAAATTTACTCTATTACTTATTTTCATAAGTAGAAAGGGGATTTCTTTGCACATCTCAGGAGCAAGCAATATGAGAAGAATATTTCGGGTCCTTCTTCCACCCCTTCATTTGCTCTACCTTGTAGAAGAAAGCGTGATTTATCTAATTGATGAGAGTGACATTCCCTCTCCTTCCATCTTCTCTCTCCTAGCCATCCCCTCCTTCCTTCCCCTTCTCTCCTTCCATCCACGTTGGCTTCCCTTGGGCAGAGCACATTTCCTCTGCTTTGATTCTCAGGAACACAGCACATAAAGCCTTGGCTGTCCCTTGTCATTGAAAGTTCACAGTCAGAGCAGTGTGAAGAAGAGGCAAGAACCATCCCCGGACTGACCAAAGCCCGCACGCCGCTCCATCTCCGCATCCAACGCCTTAGTTCCGCTGCTACCACCACCATGCCCAAGAGAAAGACTGAAGGGGATGCTAAATGAGATAAAGCCAAGGTGAAGGACAAACCCCAAAGAAGATCTGCAAGGTTGTCTGCTAAACCTGCTCCTCCAAAGCCAGAGCCCAAGCCTAAGAAGGCCCCAGCTAAGAAGGGAGAGAAGGTACCCAAAGGGAAAAAGGGAAAAGTCGATGCTGGCAGGGAGGGGAATAACCCTGCAGAAAATGGAGATGCCAAAACAGACCAGGCACAGAAAGCTGAAGGTGTTGGAGATGCCAAGTGAAGTGTGTGCATTTTTGATAACTGTGTACTTCTGGTGATTGTACAGTTTGAAATACTATTTTTTATCAAGTTTTATAAAAATGCAGAATTTTGCTTTTTTTTTTTTAAGCTATATTGTTAGCACACAGAGCACTTCATTGTTGTTTTTGGGGAAAGGGGCATATGTCACTAATAGAATGTCTCCAAAGCTGAATTGATGGGGGGAAAACACCTTTCCCTTCTAATTTTAAGAGACTTCCTCTTGGCTTCCAGGAGGAGGGATTCCAGGACTAGGGATTCCCCGACGTTGACACACATAGCCACAAACACCTTGGTACAAACACCTTGTGGTGTGGAAAAACATTCATTTTTTATGCCCTCTTCTCCCTTTCTGCCTTCAACATAGACTTAACTCCCTTAAACACAGACATCTGTTGGGACCTGACCCCCAATAATTAGTTACCAGTATGTCAGTGATGCCACTAAGATGGCACCCCTCATAAGAGCAGCAGTTTTCGTTTCTAGATTGCAGATCTTCAGACAAATTCTGCCATTTTCATTTCATTTCCTGAAAGTCAGGGTCGGCTTGTGAAAAGGTGTCAAACAATCTGCTAAATGTTAAATGTCAAACCTCACTCTAAACTTCTTCCCTGTTCAGAGCATCAAATGAAGACTTCATTGGGTTTTTATAGTGGCTTTCCGATTTTGGTAGTCCATTAAAGAAGGGAGTCCATTAAAGAAGAAAGTTGTTGTATACTGTTAAAGATTGTCTGCCCATGTCCTGCCTGAAATACCATAATTGTTTATGAAAAGTATCTTTAATAAAGCTGGATACAGTTTGACTTGGAAAAAAAAAAAAGAAAGTGTACAGTCTCCAACTGCTCTACAAAGACCTTCCAAGTTCTTGAAAGACTTCACCAAGTCAAATATATTCCTCCCCTCATCTTCATTCTCTCTCTCTCCTTCTTACCCCCAGTTTATTTACATACTCAATTAGATTCAATCACAAAACCAAACCCCCCTCCCAGCATTGTACAATTCCTTCCTTTTTACCTAATCGCTCCCTTCTCTTCACATTGAAGCTCCTAGAAAATTAAACATTCCCAAATGTTGTTTCATGTGCTCTCATTTTAAGCCCATGGGAATAGGTCCCTGTGTCCACTATAGGCAAACTACTTTATCAAGGTCACAAATGACTCCTGATTCCTACCCTCATGAAAATCTTACTTCTACTGTAGGTTGACTTTGAACTTGCTGATCACATCTTCCTCCTCCTCCTAATTCTGTTTTCCTGTAGTGTCCCTGACATGCTCTCTTGTTCTTCATGTTTCTCTGGAAGCTTCCTCTTGGTCTCCTTTATTAACTCATCTTCCCCACTCATCTCTTACACATTTGTATTCCCCAGGTTTCTGTGTCAGCCCTTTTCTCATGCAAGTCTCTCAGGAATTCAATTATGAATTGCTTAGATGCTAGTGATATTTCATCGTTGTCACCTTCTTGCTATAGGTCCAGACCACTGTGGCAACCTCCTAACTAACACCCTGCCTTCGCTCTGTTCCCTCCAATTCATTCTTGGCCCTGCAGCCAGAGATCTCACTCCAAAATACAACACTGGTTTCACTGGTCCAGTCCTGAAATTTCTCCATGTGTTTGTGTAACATCCACATTTGCAGGCTAGCTCATGCCCACCACCCACTGAGTTGTGTGTTCATATGCCAGCCAGTATTGGGGCACCTACTCTGAGCCATGCTACATTCTAAGTTTTGTGAATACTCTGATAACCTAGAGAGAATCAATCCTCCACTCACAGAGCTTATTTTTAGTTAGTGGTAGAGTTGATTAAACCAGTAATTACAGTAAAGTGTGATAAGTTCTAAGATGGAAGCAGTACACATTATCATGGGAACAGATAGCAGAGTTTCTTCGCCTGGAGTGCAAAAGCAAGGAAGGCTTTCCAGGGCAACTATATTTAAGCTAAGAAAAAAAAGAAAGGAATTATTTTACAAAATATCATCCTTGCAAAGAGCAATGCTACCTTTTGGTCTCTTTTCACATACCCCCTTTCCCTTACTTTTTGCCGTCCAGCCATAAGGAAATCTATTAGATGCTCCTGGAAAGATCAGGAGCATCTTTGGTTCTTCTCAAAGTTAGCTCCTACTCATCCTTTAAAGCTCTTTTTTCATTAGGTAGTTTACAAAGAGTGGTTAGTGCTGTAGTATAGCAGACCAGAATTCAGTCCGATTGTGTCTGTGAGTTGTACATCTTTGGGCAAGTTATTTAATTTTACTGAGGCTCATTTTTTTTTAACTTGTAAAATAGGAATAATAGCAGTACTTACTGTTGAGATTCAAAGGGACCCAAAAAATGGTGGCCCCTCTTTCCCACCCAAGTTTTGAACAAATTGAAAAATACAGCAAAATAGTAAAGCAGATGAGAAACCGAAAATCCCTTTTATTAGTGATTAAGCCACTACTAAAGAATGTGGTTATTGTCTTTTATTGATTCTAAGATGTATTTTTTGTTCACATTTAACATCTTTGCACTGAGGATGCGTTTCACAATCAATGGCATTTTACAATTGTTGCTAGCAGTCATGACATAGCTGTTAGTGTCTGTACACACATGAACTTGTGCTATTCTTCCTGGCAAGACCAGGTCATTATATCTCTTAATGTTTCCATTGATAAACTCTTAAGAACCATTTAAGGAAGAAATAAATGTCCTGGTTATTGTCTAAAATCTTTCCTTTGATACCTTCTAAAAGATAAAGTGCTAGCAGAATGGATGTCTACAACTTAGAAGAAACTTCTAGAACAATATGAATCCAAAGCTACATCTTGATGTCAAAGAGGGAAAATGCTTGTTGTAAATTATGAAAGTACATAACTCTGAGTCAAAATGTGATTCCAAACAATCAGACTCTATACATTTTAAAGAAATATATTAGCCAATTTATTTTCTTTTATATGTATACAAAAGAGTGATGTGTAATAAGCATGTATATCTAGAGGAAACAATCCTGTTGAAGAAGCATTTGCCAATTCAAAGTGATAGAAGAGGATGTGCTGTTTAATTGCCAGTATTTTTCTTTCTTTGTGGTACATAAAATAATGATGCCACCTCCCACTGATGGTGACTTTCTTGAGTATCATGTATCTGCAAGCTGGTGGACTTCTGAACCATACAGCTAAGCAGATTTATCTATGAGGGGTGAGGGCAGAATTATGCCAATATGCTTCCTGTAGGAAGCTTGTTCCCAAGAAAAGAAAAACAGGAGAAGGAGCTGGATTATACATGTTTAATTCATTATTTCAAATTCACAAATCAGATTAAGTCAGTCCTCCCTGAGATAAGATGGAGAGAGTTCAGGAGAACCACCCATGTTTAGTTCTTTGTACATGGGAGGAAACATCAGAATGGGAGAGACTTGTCTATCAGTAGCTATCTCTTAGATTGAGTGTAAAAGTAAAATAAAATAAAAGAAAAAAAGAATGGGTAATGTAAAATTTTGCTCAGTCGGCTTCTAACATTCAGGATTGCTAATGAGAAGTTTGATGTCATTCTGAGTCTTGTTGTTCTATCAATGACCTATTTTGTTTTGCTTTCTCACATTTTGGGGAAGCTTTTATCTTCTTTTTAGTTTTAGTATTCTGAAATTTCAAAAAGGTCTGTCTAGGCATGAGTCTTTATTTTTAGTTAAACTGTTTAAGATTTTGTTGGCACTTATATTTTGAGTTTAATGTCTGCTCAATTCTGGGAAATTGTCTTCTGCTATTTATTTGATAATCTCTGTTTTTCTGCTCTAAATTTCTGGAACTGCTGTTAGTCAATGCTAAATCTCCTGGTTTGAATGTCTCTGTCTCTTATCTTTTCCATCTCTTTTAAAATTTTTGTTTTTTACATTTTTTTGAGACTGCTTAATTCTTCAACTTCCAACTTCTTAATCCTTCTTTTTTTATAGCATTTTGTTCTTATTTTTTAGATGCAATATTTTTCTTTTTTGATTCAATTACAACTGGTTTATTTATAATTTGTTCTTACTCCTTGGACTTACCATTTCACAAATTTCTTTTTTTTTATTTTAATCAAATTTTTTTTAATGATATTGTGGGGTACAGTTAAGGGTTAGGTACACAAATATGCTCTGTTCAGGCACCCTTGTTGATAAGAGGTGTCTCCCCATCCCCAGACAGATATTTATTACTGTTAATCCCATCTCCCTTTCTCTCACACCCCCACAGTTTCCTACCACTGTCAGTCATTTTCTTATAGTATTACGTTGGATATTCAAGGTCCACTATATGAGTGAGAACATGTGATACTCAGATCTTTGTTTCTGTGAGAGATCACTCAGTATTATAGACTCTAGTTCCATCCAGGTTGTTGGGAAATTCATGATTTTGTTCTTTTTTATGGCTGTGTAGTATTCCATCATGTATATGTACCGCATTTTTAAAATCCAGTCCTCTTTTGATGGACAGCATGGTTGCTTCCAGGTTCTTGCTATAGTGAACAATGCTGTGATAAACATATGTGTGAGGTATCTTTTTTATAGAGTGATTTGAGCTCTTCAGGGTATATTCCCAGTAGGGGGATTGCGGGGTCATATGGGGAGTCAATATTTAGAGCTTTACTGTTTTCCACAGAGGTTGCACTAGTTTGCACTCCCACCAACAGTGTAGAAGTG